>NC_088362.1:5357426-5417426 GCF_034508935.2 Berghia stephanieae
ACTACTACTACTACTACTTACTACTACTACTACTACTACTACTACTACTACTACTACTACTACTACTACTACTACTACTACTACTACTACTACTACTACTACTACTACTACTACTACTACTACTACTACTTGAACATTGGCGTCTCTGCAAATTTTACTATTCTCGTCAAAGTTTCAATGCCCTTATCTAAGGAGTTATCTTTGCCCATTGATTTGACTGTGCATGAAAACGGTGCCTCACTTCAAAGTCGATTTTCTCAGAACTTGGTTTTTACACATTCCCTACTTCAAACGATCATATCTCGGCAATGAATAATCCGAGTTTTATCAATTTGATATCAAATTTTAAAGCAAAAAAATAAGCAATGATTGGGCACCAAAATCCCAAAATTGAAGAATCCGACTTAATACCGTTTCGAGGCGGAGGGTCACAATTATAAAATTTGAGAGTTATTTTCAAAATCAAATCTTTTACAAAAAAGGTTATTTCTTGACCGATTTTTATGAGACAAAGACAATTTTTCTCCATTTTTCTATCTTGTAACACACACACACACTCTCTCATATTTTTATCTCTTTCTATTCACTCCTCATCTCTCTCTCTTATTTTCCACCTTCCTAAGCTACTCTTTTTCTTCCTCATACTCCTGCTGCTCTGTTGCACCTTCTTATTCTTACATCTTTATCTTCCTTCTTCTTATTGTTCTCTACTCCCCTTTTCTCCCTCCTACTGCTGTTCCTCTTCTTCCCCCTCCTACTCCACACTCTTTTGTTTATTAGGTTAATATTAGTAATAATATACATATAGACAAACATGCATACACACAAACATTCAATTTAATTTCTTCGTCATGGTTTAACTCAGTCAACCCTAACACCGACTATATCCGTAGTTTACAAGGGGTTACTTTTACCCCGTGCCTATAATATATTACATTTTTCTGAGACAAATTATTGGCGTGGAATCAAAGCTAATATTTTTTAGTTTTTGCATGTTAATGGTAGTTGAATATAAAACTATATATGCACATGCTCATTTTTAATACGTTTTTTTTCCAATTTTGAAAAGTAGCAAAAATCTCTGGGATTGAGTGAGTTAATGTTACAGTAATGTCTCACCATCCTATTAGGGGCTCAGGGTTGCCAGATTATTTTTCAACAAAATGCCAGGGGAAGACTAAAAAAAATGCCAAAACACTAAAAAAAAATGCCAAAGTCTGTTGACTCCCACCTCCACTAAGAAAACTACTCACTTTTGATAGACAATTTACTATCATATCCTGGTGGCTTGCGTGTTTTCTTTTCTTTTTAAAAAAATTATACTAAATTTCCTGTTGGGGTAATTTTTTACCTACTGACTACTAAGTGGAGTGCTAAACCACTACACCACGGTTGGATTTTAAGAATGAAAAAGAAATACATTAACATTTTGCAGGAGATTCCCAGAAAACTTACGAGGATACTTGTCGAGGGCTGAATTTGAGTGAATATCTGAGGGAGGCAGGGCTAGTTCAGGGTGTGAGTTTTAATAGCAAAGTTTTCCGATGTGAAGAGATGTGTTTTTACGCGTTTAGAAAAAATTAATAGACCTGTAAATGAGCTCTATAAAAATTGACTGAAACTCTTCGACAAACTGAAGATTCAATTATTTTTTAAAAAATAAGGGCATCATTGGAGAGGAGAGTGATAAATACAATACATTAAAATAGTGGGTGTTATTTCTTACTGGAAGTATGACTGCCATAATTTGATGTAGAAGGAATGCTAAATAAGCATGTCATTCATATAGGTAAAGATGACTTCATCAATATCATATTCCTGCCTGTGGAATTTTTTTGACATAGTCAGAAAAATAATCACCATTATCATCTTTAACTTCTAGCCATGACCTATTGAATTTATTCCTCACATCTTTATCGATGCTCGACAAGTCTGAATTGCGATCCACGAACAGCTAAGCCATTGTGAGAACATTAGAATAATGTAGCAATGAGCAAACTTGATTTTCAATCAGTAAATGACCGAAAAAAAACAACAAATAAATATGACTTCTGGCCAATACACTGAATTATTAAGTAGAAGTGAATTATCAAGAAGAAACTTCGGCAGGCGTAGCGGAAAAATTCAAAGAATCGAAATGAAGGTAAATCGCCACAAAACAGCAAGCTCGCTTGGGCTTGAGCAAAACAATGGCAGAAAACGTCCTGATTTGCACGGGAATTAATTAGGCTACTTACCATTGTTTCTTATAATCAGGTACTCAATCAGTGAAGAAACGGTCAACCAGTTTGTTTACAACGTGAGGCAATCGAATAAATGTGCTTGTAGCAATCTATCCTAACTTTCGATTTGAAGGTGTCTACATAACATTCGCAATTTACTTTATCATACTTTTGAGACTCGCCAGGTAAATGTGGTCAATTTTGGCTTAGATGAAACAGTGAAATTTATCGCTCGGTGGCTCAGTTAAAATTGGCTACAGTTGGGATCACGACGGGTTTGGAAAGTGAAAAAATAATTTAACGAAGGATGTGTGAAAAATACCCAGGGATGTGTTCAGACACGCCTTTTATAAAAAGCGTCGCTTAGTCTTGGCAATATATACATCGTTAATATAAACGGCCCCCATGAGCTATGCGTAGCGCTGTGGAACACTCCTAATTACTTTACGGTCATTCGACGACGATTTGTGAATTCTTTCTTTTTTTTATTTCTTTCTTTCCTTTTTTTTAAATATTTTAATTTGACAAATTGACTGATTTCAGTTAATTGACTGAGAATTTACAGGTCTAAATTAAGAAAAGGTGTCATTTGAAGTATAATATACAAGAAAAGAAAATGTCAAATGATTTTTCAAGGGTAGCCCTATTCGTCCTTAAGGTCGAATAGCATCAACCGCCATTGCCGTCCGTAAGGACAAATAGTGTTTTTTGCACTATTCGTACTTCACAATACAGCTGGGCACAATTCCGTTTCTGTTTGTACTGAGCTAGATTCGATTCTACGTAGTTACATGATATATCCGTATCGTCTTAAATTTTTTTGTTAGTGAGTCAAATAATCAGTTGAGTGTATATTATATATATATATATATATATATATATATATATATATATATATATATATATGTGTGTGTGTGTGTGTGTGTGTGTGTGTATGTGTTAGTTTCGTGTGTGTGTGTGTATGTGTTAGTTTCGTGTGTGTGTGTTTGGGGGGGGGGGGGGGTTGTTTTTTTTTGTTTTCTGTGTGTGTGTGTGTGTGTGTGGGGGGGGGGGGGTTGTTTTTTGTGTGTTTTTTTTTTCTTCTGGGATATGACTTTTTTCCCAGAATGGTGATCGTTTCCTTATTAGGAACTATTTTCGTGTTCTCCTTTTGGCAAGTATCCCATTCAAATGCCTGCTCGAAAGTTTGGGTTGGTTGGGCACAGAGGAAGATTCGTCAGGTATTCTTTTCTTTTTTCCTTTTCTTTCTTTTTTGGGGAGTGGGGGGTAGCGGGGGGGGGGGGGGTGGGGGGGGGGGGCTTGATTTTTTTGGATTTTTTTCTTCTTCTTCTTTAAAAAAAAGTTTTTTTTTTGTTGTGTGTATGTGTGTGTGTGTGTGTGGGGGGGGGGGGGGGGGGTTGCCTTAATTACATTTTTTCTATCTATGATAGTGGTTTAACACTCAATAACTATTTGTTTTAAATGACTAGTATTAAAATTGTAAAAAATATTATATTAGTCATAGTAATATAAGCAGCCCAAAAACATCTCTTTAGAAGCAGTTTTTAAAAAATATTATAATCTTGATAATTCAGTGAGGGCCATCAATATTGGCTTGAATTTAGCCAACATTTTTCATTTATTTGAACAATGTCGATACATGTCCTTTAACTTCAGAAAATTTTGTTATAAGTTGTACCGTCTTGAGTAGACGAGCTGTATAACAGAATTGTATATTTAATTCACAGAGAATTCAATGCGTTAGTGGCAGTGAACGAGGTAATGGTATAGACGGTATGGAATTTGGCGGCTTTACAACACGCAAATTAATTCCAAAGCCGAAAGCACAACGTTGCATTTAATCTAATCTACATATACGATGTCAAATATATTAAAGATTAATAAAGGACACTAATACCAAGTCCTCAATATTTTCAGTACTTCATTCGTTAGCTAATACTATTAAGTATTTGGTATCCACTTTTGCCCTGACGAGAAGTTAGAATGTCAACGGGCTGGGCTTTAAAATGTCTACGGGTTGAAACTGGGTGAAATAGGATGATACAGAACATAAAAGCCCAGTTCGGCCTAAGAACAATAATTTGCCTATGTTCTTAAACTCAGAACAAGGGGTAATGTTGTCAGGGGTGTTGGGGTTGTTGTTTTAATCTGGGTAGGGGTCTAATAAGGCTGATAAAGGTACGATTACCGGCCAAAAACAAATTCCTAACTTTAGTTTTAAATTAAAAAATAAAAAGACGGAAATATATACATAAAAAGCTTGATATATTTTAAACAATGGTTACAAGAAAAATAAATCCACGATTTGTATCAATAATTCTGTACTCAAACAACTTTGTATGCAAATTTTGTATTCCAGATGTGTAATTTGGCTTATCACCATTCAAGGTGGTATTTCAATAGATATTTTTACAACTACCAACTAACGTGTGTCGATGTACGCAGTGATACAGACCTGCCAAGCATTCGACTTATTGTGTTATAGTGGAAAAAAAAGAATACCATTTCGAAAGGGATTTGTGCTGCATTGTAGGTTAACAAAGCATCCACAAACACGCAGGTCTGACATCCGAACCCACTTATGGGCCTAGTTTAACATTGTTGTATAATGCGTCATTTTTTTTGAGATTTCCATTACAGCAATGAGCCCATAAGGAAATGGCTATCAGACCTGAAAATAAGTAACGTCGATCCACATCAATTTTAAAACCATCATCATCATTACCACAAGCACTTTTACAACATAATCATTACCATCCGAATCGCTACCACCATCATTTGCACAATATCATATAATAAATATCAACACCACAATCAATATCACTACAATAGCATTATACCTACCATTAGATCAGTGACACCACCACTACCATCATTTCATCATCGTCGAAACAAGAACAACATCACTGCAATTTCTACCATTGTCACAAATACTAACGAGAGTTTTTATATAGCGCAATATCCGCTCGAAGTCTCAAAGCGCTTTACAGGGTGTAACAGGCCAACAGCAACACTTAACATCCTACATGGTGTCTGTTAGGCGATATTACATTTTTTTCAGACAGAACAACGCAGTTAACGGCCTGGTACTTATTTTAAACCTGAGTACCGTAAAAGTGGACTCAACTATAAGCCGAGTGAGGCTCGAACCCAGGATTTTCCAATCCGATCCGAAAGCGAGTGTCATACCACCACAAGGGCACATAGTGGGACATTCTTCTTCCTTATTTCACACTTTCCTTTGTTTCCTCTGTCGGGTTGTCACTGCTCCTTCTCTGTCTATTCCTCTCTTTCGTGATCTTCTTCTTCTTCTCTCTGTCTCTCTCTCCCTCTCTCTCTCTCTCTCTCTCTCTCTCTCTCTCTCTCTCTCTCTCTCTACCTCCATGATTCCCACCACCACCACCGCCTCAATATCTCGATTCATCACCATAGCAAGCTCACGACGAAAATTTTTAGGTCTTCCGAATGTATTTTAATTCTTCGGTGGTTGGCAACTCTAAGTCGTACAGGCGGCCAGGAAGTGTATGTTTTTTTAAGGGGGTTAAAATTTATGACGTTGCAGTCGCGGGGTGCGGTGTAATCTGTGTCGTTGTCCCCGCTTGTTATGTTTTCTTTTCATTTCCTTTTTAAAAAACAATAATGGATCAGGGAAGGTGACACCATATTATCTCAGATGAAACGAGTTTGAGACCACTCAGACATAGAGAAAGATAGATAGATAGATAAATAGATAGATAGATAGATAGAGAGAGAGAGAGAGAGAGAGAGAGAGAGAGAGAGAGAGAGAGAGAGAGAGAGAGGGTGCCAGAATAAAAGAGGAGGATAGCGAGATAAAGAGAAGGAAAAGACAGGAAATTGGAGAACAAAGGGGGAGGGGGGAAGAAAGAAGAGAGAGAGAGAGAGAGAGAGAGAGAGAGAGAGAGAGAGAGAGAGAGAGAGAGAGAGAGAGAGAGAGAGAGAGAGAGAGAGGGGAGGGAGAGAGAGTGAAGAAAAATAAAGAAAAGAGAGATCGAGTTGGGGGATAGGCGAAGGAGGAACGATGAAGAGAGAGAGAGAGAGAGAGAGAGAGAGAGAGAGAGAGAGAGAGAGAGAGAGAGGAGAGAGAGAGAGAGAGGTGGAGGGTGGGCGGCAAAGAGAGGGTGACGGAATGAAAGAAAAGAGGACGATAGAGAGATAAAGAGATGAAAATACAAAGGAAAAGACAGGAGTGAGAGAGAAAATTAGAGAATAGTCCTAAAGGAAAAATGAAATATATATATATATATATATATATATATATATATATATATATATATATATATATATATATATATATATATATTATTAGTGTATAATATACATATTAGAAAGAAAAAAAAACGAGAGAGAGAGAGAGAGAGAGAGAGAGAGAAAGAGAGAGAGAGAGAGAGAGAGAGAGAGAGCGAGTGTGTGTGTGTGTGTGTGTGTGTAAAATATGTATATAGGTGGTAGAGAAAATGAAAGAGGAAGACTGGAATTGAATGAGATAGATAGATAGATAGAGATATGCATGACACTCGCTTTTGGATCGGAAGGTCCTGAGTTCGGCCCTCGCTCGGGGCATAGCTGAGTCCTTGGAAAAGGCTCTTTACTCACTTCTCATCGTACTCAGGTGTAAAATGAGTTGACAGCGTTGTCAGAAAAAAATATAATATCGCCTAAGAGGCGTCATATTTTGTTCTATATGTTGTTGCTGTTGGTCAGGGACACCTTGTAAAGCGCTTTGAGCACATTGAGTAGCTATTACTCTATACAAAAGCTCAATTTTTTTAACATAGAAAGAAAGAAAAAAAAAAAGAGAGAGAGAGAGAGAGAGAGAGAGAGAGAGAGAGAGAGAGAGAGAGAGAGAGAAGAGAGAGAGAGAGAGAAGGGGGGGGGGGGGGGGGGGGGAAGAGAGAAGACGACGACGACGAAATAGAGGAATAGACTTAAAAGGAGCGAGAGACAACCCGACATAGGGAACATTAGAGATTTATGGGGGGAAATATGAGAAGAAAGAAAGAGAGAGGAAGAAGAATGAGAGACAAGGAGAAAAGAAATGTGACAGAAGTCAAGAAAGAGGGAGGGAGGGGGGAGAGAATAAAATTGAGAGATAGATAAAGAGAGAGAAAGGTTTTTAAGAAAACAAAAGAGGAAGAAATTAGAAGAGATAGATAGCTAGCTAGATAGATAGAGAGTGTGTGTGTGTGAGAGACAGAGAGAGAGAGAGAGAGAGAGAGAGAGAGAGAGAGAGAGAGAGTATGTGAGAGAAAGAGAAATACAGAGGGAAAGAAAGACAGACAGAGCGAGAGCGAGAACGAGCGAGAGAGAGAGAGAGAGAGAGAGAGAGAGAGAGAGAGAGAGAGAGAGAGAGAGAGAGAGAGAGAGAGAGAGAGTGTGTGTGTGTGTGTGTGTGTGTGTGAAGAAATGAAAGAGGATGATAGCGAGATAGAGGAAAATACAAAGGAAGAGACAGATGGAGAGAGAGAAGAAATTAGAGATAAAAGGGGGAACATATGACAGAGAGAGAGAGAGAGAGAGAGAGAGGAGAGAGAGAGAGAGAGAGAGAGAGAGAGAGAGAGGAGAGAGAGAGAGGAGAGAGGAGAGAGAGAGAGGAGTAATATGCTTTTTTTTCTACTCATACTCATAACGATGCTTACGTTTCAACAGTCGTTAAAAAAGTGAAGCGTGAAGGACTGAAAACTCCGATTTTGTATTCCAGTTAAATACACATAGATAACATGGGCGCACACAAAAAGCCACGGAAGCAGTGACATATATAGGTCACTGTAATAACAATGCGATTTATGGGAGGGCAATAACCTTGAATTTAATACATATAAAAATACTGTGACAAATGTGAACATTCGCCTCAAAACGGTATTAAGTCGGGTTTGTTAAGATGTTGAAAATTTATTTTATAGCCAGAAATATTAGATTTGTTTTGAGTTTATATGATTTATTGAGGAGAATGGCGACCATATTTTATGTTGCGAATGCCAACAATATATATTTTTGACCAGTTTAACATTAAATTCGGCTTTTAAGCATGTGCTTCGTTCTGACATAATACCGTTTTGAGACGATGGGTTACAAAAATAAAAAAACGGCCTTTCCGTCAAGTTCCTTGTGCGTATTGCACGCCTACCTCATTTGCATAAGCACTGAAGGTCGGCTAGACACATTTTAAGAATACGACCTGAAGGACGAATAGATACTCCGTTTTTCTAATGCCAAACGGTTTTCAAAAATGCCAGATTTTTGGAATCTGGCATTTAAAATGCCAAACTGGCAACCCTGTTAGGGGCTATGCAGTATGGGTTTGTGAGGTCATTTGTATCCACTTAATAGGAGGCAAGGGGGCTGGGGCAGGGTCGAGACAACAATAGACGATGACAGTTGTAAGGAGAAGCAGCGATATCCTTCGTTTTGGGATTGACAACTGTGCATTGTGATCAATGGTTTGTTTTTGTTTGTTTTTAAGGGTTTTACGGCGCTTGCAACACATTTAGGTTATATCAGCGCCAGTAAAAAGGAAGAAAATGGGACATTAAAAAGTTCTAGAATTACAATTAAAGCATCCAAGAAAAAGTAAAACAAAGGGGAACTGGGAACAAATAGGGATCAGATGTAGATTCCAAGAACATACCACCAATGTACTTAGTTTGAGATCACCTATAAGTCTCATCCGGACACAAGCACGGCCCCCACTAAGAGGAATACACTCAAATGCTTACAATATAAATTAGAACAAATATAATAATACATAACAGAGAGATGATTTACAAGGAAAAAAAATATCTCCCAAAACAATAACTATGCATTCGACTGTTTCCCTCCCAGCCAGGACCCCGACCAGGGCCAGGACAAAACCAAGAAATCTCATTCCAAGACAAAGACAGAATGCAAGTTGGAAAACAGATATAGGGGGATAGAAGACACAATAAGTACCTCCCTGCCCACTATGGGAGGTAGGAACCCCACCTAGTCAATGGTTTGGATAAAGCTAATTGTCACTCATCACAGCTACTCTCTTTTTTTGACTCTTACAAGAGTGAAAGTTAATCCAATCTGAATAAGATGTTGGCTTGCATATTATTATTATTATTACTATTATTATTATTATCATTACTATCAGTATTATCATCATTATTTTAATTACTTTTTCGCCTATTACAAGAGCTGTAACCTAACAATAATTGTCTATTTGTACAAAAAAGATTATTATTATTATTGCATCAAAGCTACTTTTTCTTGTCAATATCTATACAGGACTGCCATTTGGTTTTTGTTTCAATCAAATTGCTTAGTCTGTGGTGGATTGAGAAAAATGTTTACAATAACTGCTTTGAGTTTACCATATTATATGTGTAAAATGTTGCAATAATGGACAGGAAACTAAACTTAGGTTAATCAATCGCAACATTTTCGCCCAAGGTTTTGTGATTATCCTGAGGGGACTGAATGTATTTATAATCACTGAAGTTATTTTGCCATACTGAATTATCAGAAAAAATACATGCGACTGTGATTATAATAAAAACACATCAAATGTTGGTACAATTCCTCTTTCCTATTCTTTCTATCCGTTTTGTTTCCGACAAGGGCCAGGATAAAACCAAGTATGTAATCCCATCCCATTCCAAGACAAAGACAAAAAGCAACTCAGAAAATAGATATAGGGGGATAGAAGACACAGCAATGTTTGTTTGTTTTTAAGTATTATACGGCGCTTGCAACACATTAAGGTCATATCAGCTCCAGTAAAAAAAAGGAAGATGGGAAAGTATAAAGTTCTAGAATTAGGATAAAGCACCCAAGAAAAAGTAAGACAAAGGGGAATTGGTTCAAATAGGAAATAGATGTAAATTCCAAGAGCATACCATCAAAGTACCTAGTTTGAGATCACCTAAAAGTCCATCCAGACACAAGCAGAGGTCCCCACTAAGAGGAACACATTCAAATGTTTTACAAATCATATATAATATAAGGAAAGCATAATACAGTGCATAACAGAGAGAAGATTTACAATAAAAAAAAATATCAGCCAGGACCAGGACAAAACCAAGTAATCTCATTCCAAGACAAAGACAGAAAGCAAGTTGGAAAACAGATATAAGGGGATAGAAGACACAGTATGTACCTCCCTGCCCGCCGGCTGATGCAGCAGGACACAATTATAATCAAATCAATAAATAATAATATTGAAATGAATCAGAACTTTATTAAAGAAATAATCAAAAATAATACACAATACAAATCAATGATAAAATCATATTTCATTCAGTGGAAATAATATAACAAAACTAACTGATACAAAGTCTACTACAATTTTCAATGAAAACAAAAAAAAAATACATTATCGTTAAACTTGATGTAAAAAGTGTGACTGAGTAATGATTCGTTAAAACCCAAAGACCTGTAAATGACGTAGCTGGATAAATACATGAATACACATAATAATAATATCATAAAAAAATCATTCTTTTTATCATTAACAGATTAACAAATGATAACAAAACATTTTGGCGGTTTTTCTCCACTACGAAATATAGACCTGCAACTGCAACAAATCATAAATCTGTATATTTCATGAAAAAAAAAATCAAAATGTCTGGACAAAATTCTGTATCAATAAAAAATGTTCAATTCGAAACAATTTTTTAAAAACGTTAAACTATAAATTTAAAAATGCTTTAGAATTGGAGCTTAGTTGTTCAATTTGGTCACATACCATTTTTGGGTATGATAACTACAATTTGACGTATTTTACTGAAAAAAAAAAAATTGGTTAAAAAATCTAAATCTCGAGACAAAAAAATTATCCGAATTTGGTGAAAAAATCTGTATAATAATATACTGATTAAATCTGTGCGAGTGGCAGGTCTGTAAATGACCATAATATCTTAAAGGCTGATGGGTAGAGAAATGTCAACTATTTAATATTCTGTCAACGAGGATTTCCTACATTATCTTTACTTTTTTCTCTCTACCTTTTTAAAAAAATTGAATCAGAAAAAGAAAAAGAAGAGAATCTAAGATATGACCCGTCCCCTAAAAAAAGCTATTACGAAGTAATAAATCAGATGCTAAAAAGGGATTTTTAAAGTTAAAATTGATCCCCCCCCCCAAAATATGAAATTTTAGTTTTGATTTTTCGTTAAATCATTTTTGTAAATCAGAATTTTAGAGACAATGGCGGAATAGTACAAAAGGGAAGAGTGATAATAGGAATGATTCCGCCAAAAGTGGAAGTGTTGGCAGGTATGTGTACCTCCGAGACCTAACACGCATCCAGGTAAGGAGTGGTACTATTTCTGCTGGTAGAATACGATTCAATAGTCTGATGTCACGCCGCCCGGCAACGGCGGCCGTCTTGGTTCTAAACAAAGAACATCATTACTTTTTATTTTTCATGCTGGCTAGAACTTTTCATATGCCTTGTGATCAGCATGTGTAAAAGTCGAAAGATGATCAAATTTATGGTTTTTTTTTTCCCTCTGGATACGCTTTATGGCGTCCGCCATTGTTCCGATAGTTTAGAGCCAGTGTTACTAAGTTACCATGCGTCATTAGGAAGGAAGTGACATTACGACTGTTGAAGAGTATTGAGAAGTGATATTAATCTAGGTTCATACGTTTTAATTTCAAATAAGAAGTAACAACAAAATATTTTTTGTTTGTCTGTGTGTGACTGTTTGAATTTGATTCTTTTAGAAAATTAATTACTATAAAAGCAACACTTGAGAAAAGGTGAGATGATAAAACTATGCGAAGGATTATGAATACATTTTGACATAATCCCGAATATAAAATTACGATTCAATGGACACTATTCCGCCTATATCCAGTCTAATTTATATGTCGAGTTTAAAAGAATGAAATAGAATGAAATTAGTAATATCATGTATAAACAATGAACAACTGGGATGGTTATAATTATCATGATGAATAAAGCATCAAATAGCAATCGACACAGTCAGTATTGCATTACAGATATTTTCTGCTACACATCACTAGAACAAGTAAAAAAATCTGACAAAAGTATCAGAGA
Organism: Berghia stephanieae; assembly: GCF_034508935.2. Lineage (NCBI taxonomy): Eukaryota > Metazoa > Mollusca > Gastropoda > Nudibranchia > Aeolidiidae > Berghia > Berghia stephanieae. Next base: position 5,369,700 of record NC_088362.1, read on the forward strand.
TTGAAGCTTTATTTTTTTCAAACAAAATCTAAGTTTTGTCAGTGATCTACACATAGAACACTGAAAGTCATTCAGTAGGTACACATTAGGACCTATTTAAAAGACGGGGAAAAAAAAAACAAAAAAAAAAACCCAAACAAAAACAAGTCAAACCAACTAAATCTAGTTTGCTTTTCTAGTAGAAAAATAAAAATTGATCAAATCTGTATTAACTCTTATAAACTAATTCTCAAGCAAAATTATTGACGAATGGATTCATTCATAAGTTTATAATTACGTGAATTTACACATTGTATAGTCGGGTTTCACTCACTGGTACAAGAGTAAAACCTAGTGAACAAAATAATTAATCTGTTTATCATCCACTACGTAATAACATTACAGAAACACATGACACATGAAACACTCACATTATTACTCCTCTCAGTAAGTCATAATAATATTCAACAAAATAGAACAAATTTCATGACAGTTACATAAATCTATATACAATATCCTTTACAATTATTGACTGGGAAAACAAAAAGATGACCTATCTTTAATGACGGAAAAAAAAAAAAAAAAAAAAAAAAAAAAAATTAAGCAGAAGGAAGGTAGGAGGAAAAGAAAGAATTAAAAAAAAAAAAAAAAAAAGAAAATAAAAGAGAGAATGAAAGGACAGTGAGGAAAATGTTTTGGGCTGTTCTTGTTCTATGAAAGTGTGAATTAAGGGGGGGGGGGGGGGGGTTTATTATTATTATAATTGACTTTATCTTGTCAACAAGTCCGTTTAAATTGATGAATATATAACATGATGGTTCAAACACATGATATATCCGTGGTCAACAGTGGTAAAATATATATATATATTGAAAAATATAGTCATAGTTATGTGAAATCTTTTCATAGCCTATAATATGATTTGGCATTTAACCCAACAACATGTTATGTATACATAATAAAAACATTTTCATTATCTGAATTCTCTGTTTCATCAAACGACAACACTTAACATTATTTTTCTACACTCAAAATTGCCACTCAAAAATATGATTTTAATGTGTGAATCATGGCTAAAAACAATTCTTAAAATGCATGAGGGATGAGTAAAATCAAGAGATTTATTTATTTATTTAATTTTTGTAATGCAGCTGCCAATATCATTTAAGAGCAAACGAGACAACATACACAGACCTGCCAACCCTTCACATTACAAAAGTGGAATCAGGACGCCTGAAAATGAGCATTTGAGACAAAAAATAGGAATTTAAGACAAAAAATAGGAAATTCACCTCTTTTATCCCCCCCCCCCCTTTTTTTTTTTTTTGCTCTTCTTTATTCTTACCATTATTATCATTTTTGTAAACCGGAATTTTAGAGGCAATGGCAGAATAGTACAAATAAGAAGAGTGAAAATAGGAATGATTCCGCCAAAAGTGGAAGGGTTGGCAGGTATGCATACACAAGAAGCTACGGACTTCCACAACGGACCATCATATCAATCACTGTTATCAAAGAGTGTCTCAAGTACCCTGTACACATCTGATTAAACCAGCAGTGATAAAAAAAATAAAAAATAAAAAAAGAAGAAAAAGAAGCAAATTTTGTTCTTTGGAATAAAGCTTACTCTCTCATATGATTAAATTCAGTGTTAGTAAAAAGATAAAGGATTCATGCTACTGTTAAATTCAAAGAATCTTATGAAATTTCATTTAGAATCTCAAGAATAGCATCTAGTTACCCTTAAATTTCGAACATTCCTTTTAATTTATAGATCAACTTACCTTCTTTCATATCATCCATTCGAAAACCTGCTCATAAACCTCTAATCCACTTGGAACGCTTATGAAGACTTGCTTTTGTAAAAACGGAAGTTATAAATTTAATTACTCTGAAAGTTATCTAACAAGTTCAGAATCATACTGGTTAGAAAGCACACTACTCTTTTTACTTTAATCCTTGATCTCCTTTATCGCTTTGGACATCTAAGTTGAAAAGATAAACTAGTGCCTCATACTGGAACTTTACGGCTTTCATGTTCTGTCTATATTTAAATTTTTTAAAAAATAATAAAATTCCCTTTATTCATTCCATAGGGGAAATTTGTCTCTAGGGTCTATTCCAAGGGAAGACTGGAATAGCCCAAGCATCAGCCGCAATGGTGACTTGCTCAATGCCACACAGCGCAGCGGCGGTGTGATCGAACTCGATACCTTTCGGGTAGGAAGCAAAGACCGTACCGCTGAGCCACGCTGCCCCTAAGACAGTATAATAAATAATTACAACACAAAGATTATAACAGAAAAGGAAACTGTTAGTGTTTGGGTAAGGGGGTAAAAAAACAAGGACAAAACAACAGGGACTATACATACCTCTCAATTTCTTAAAAATATGTGTGCATCTCTGACATAATCAGTCGCATGGTGAAAATTTTTGTTTTGCGTATTTATCTTTTGCATTTTTTGAAAGCCCAATGTCTCCTGAGCATTTTAATCTTCATCTGAAGCAAATCGGGTGATTTTTCATGAAGTTATGGTCATATGCATGGGCTAGGGTGTGAAACTTTAATTTTGAGAAATCTCTTCCAAAGTTGACGAGAGTTGATATTAAGTATAATAATTACCTTCATAAAATTTTTTTATTAAAATATAATATTTAAGAGTAGAATTCAATTAAAAAATTTCATCAATATGTAGAAAAATGTTTGATTTAATGATTTTTGATGAGAACTCATTTTCAACAAAAATTGACCTCTTGACTAAAATTGTCAATATCTCTGTTCAAAGCTTTTCACCATGCGACCGATTATCTCAAGGACGCCCACATATAATAATTTCAATAAATATTAAGATTGAGGCTACGACATTTTAAAAACTGTTTGAAAATGAATATAGTGATCAACACAAATGACATGATATGTTGCCGAAATCTATTCCACCCCCCCCCTCCCCCCCAATTACTATACATAAATTTTTAAAAGGAAATACACATCAACTGCGATTTGACTTTGTCAAAATGCAACAAATTTTATGAGAATAATCTCAATTTGAGCCTCTGAAAAAATTAAATTAGGGTCATTTGCATTGAATAACTGTCTGAGTTCGTTGGCTCAAGATAATTTCCAAAGCTTTTAAGAACTAGAAACTTTCTCAATGGGTTTCTTTTCATTAAAAAACCCACCAAAAAACCCCCAAAACTCTACAAAGTTCATAATAGAAGAAAAATCCTGTTTCTCATTGCTATTGAAATCTTATACAAGATCAACCTTAGGGTTCAGTTGCTACCAAGTTCAAAGCACCCAAAGTAATCAATTCTAGCCTTATCACTAAAGTGGAATTACCATTATACAGTGCTGATGATGACAAAAAGTGAAAAAATAAGAAAATGTTGAACGATTGCTTGTAAGCTCCATTTCTACTGCACTAGACCCCACTTTTAGAGCAATTGAGATGATAGACTATCATTGATACTCTAGCTAACTTCTGGAGTGTGGGAAACTGCACCTGTGTATTCCACCACACATCAACTCTCTCATTGCTAGCAAATTGTTTCGAGAAAATGTAATTTTTAAAAGGAGGAAATTCCTCCTCTGGACTCCAAAATCGCGGATTTCCGCGGATCCGATTTTTGTTTTTGTTTTGTTTGTTGCTTTAGGTCTCTTCCAACACAATTGAGGTTATATGAGAGACCGTTGAAACAAAAAAACAAGCAATCTAACAAAAATAGTACAAATGTAAATCAAAATCATAACCTAAATTATAAATAACCAAGAACAAACAGGCAGAAGATTTACAGAAAAAAAAATATCCCTGACAAAAATACAATCACAAACCAAAGAAGCAGGATAGGCTAGTAAAGAGAAGAAGAAACGACATCACTATCGGATCGTACACCCATGCGAACATCATAGGTATATGATTCAAGGGTGATGCTCGGGGAGCTGCAAGGTCTGGGCCGGACGTCCCGCTTGCTGAAAGGAAATTGATGTGCATTTCGAACCCAACACCTCTCATTTCCAGGTGCATTGATTGCCGCGTAATCCTGTCTGACAGAGATTATTGCATATGGCCTCTCATGCATTATTGTGTCCATAACAGCACCTTCCCGTGGTGTTCCCCGTTTCTACTGAGTTTGTTATGGGCGCGACCGAGTCCCCGGCGGTATAACCGGGCTAGGGAGTAGGTGGGACCCCTTCCTCTTAAGGTGCAGGAGACAGAACCCACCGATGAGTGGTACACGCTCTGCTCCTCACCCACCCACCTCACACTCATTCTGTAGTGTGGTGTCCTCTGTATGTCCTTACTTTTCTTAATCTACCCCTATAGCTCATACTTGTTTCCTAGTGCTGTAACTTTAACACTTCTATACTCCCTCTTTGGTCGACCTGTGGCCCATGTCTTCTGTATGACTATCTGTGATTGATTGTAATCATGTATCCTTCTTAAAAAATTGAGATTTTTAGGGGAAAGGGATGGTATCCCTTTGTTTTAGGCCCACAGAATCTCTCATCGACACAAATGACCCAGGACGTGACGATCCTCTGTTTATGAAATATGGCCCTTTAAGCAGAAAGATTAACTGAAATAGATAACTGCAAGCCAGGAAACAGTAGGTGGCGGGGAATGGGCGACCGTCAATCATGAAAGAGACTGTGGGAAAGACGAAATGAAGGCTACTTGACTAAACCCTATAAAAATTAATTATATGAGGAACATGCATCTGCAGTTCAACTCCTGATGTTATGCAGCTGACAGCGAATACAGGTTAGGGTGGGAAGACAGACCAGAGACTCCCCAGCATGCCATGACAAACAAAAGTCTACGTCATGGCACAAGACCGAAGGGCTAGAGCTCAGGTGGTCGCTGGTTCGGATAAGTAAGTAAGTAAGTAAGGGTGATGCTCCCATCCAACCACCCGCCCGCGGATCCGAGGAAAACCATCAGCACTGATTATAACTCATGCTCATGCTAAGGTCAGGATATGTGTTAAAACTACTACATCCATTATAATAATAATTCTTCCCGGTGACAAGTGATGATCGACAAAGTCGTGTTAGTCCCTTTCCCTCTCACTCCCTCAACATAGCATAATGTATTGAGACAAAGAATCTTAAAAGTTCAATCTTAAGTCTATATACTATGAACTTGTTATGAAATTGATATATGCGTTTTGTTATCATTAATTGTTTGTTGTCTTTTGTTGTTGAGGAGAATGAGTGTGATTACAGTAGGGAGTCAAAATTGTCAAAAATGTATAATTCAATTTTTTAACCCTCTCCTTACCAACTATAGGAAAATCATCACATTCGTTACGATACAACCAACCTTTTTCTTATTAAAATTTCTTTTGTGCAACATAAAATTTAAAGAAAATGAACAGGGTGTTGTAGAGCATGTTTTGCTAAAGATAGCTATGTATCGCAAGAATTTTACTGCTATTATGTCTGAGTGATAAAAAATCTATTTTGTGTTAGTTGGGTTTGAAGTTTTGGGGAAAATCCTGAAAATGGCTGGTAAGGAGAGAATTGAATCATATTTTTTTTATCACCCAAAAACTATGCATGCCTTTGGTGAAGATCACTGTAATCTTTGATGACACATTCTTAAAATTATGAAATCAATTAAAAATTTAATTTAAACGTTTAGAGGAAAATCTGTCACTTTTCTTTATTATCAAGTCCACACAATGTGAGACCATAGCAAATGTGCTTTCTTCATTCTCAAATTTTCGATGATTAATCCCTGAAATGAGATAGAGATAGATACATATATGGTTACAACATCGAATAGAAGAAAACGTAAAGAGCTGATTAGGGACAGGAAGAATGGGGAATATTGTCATGTGAATGGTGAATGTTTATTATTTCAATGGTGGCCAATCTTTCAATGCATGACATTATTATCAAAACAGCCTATAAATTATAAAGTTTTTCAGGTAAGTCGCAGATTATTGCATTTTCTATATAAAACATATTATTATTATTATTGTTATTATTATTATTGCTGTTATTATTACTGTTATTATCATTAGTATTTTCAATGTTTGCCTTGCTTTATTATTGAATTTACTTATTTGATTTGTTGATGAAAATATATTCTTGTAGAGTTACATTGGCAATTGCCTAAAATAAACGTTTTTGAACTTTGAACTTGATGGAAGGTTATATATGAATATTTCCATGCAGCTAGTATACCTTTGTAATTTATTTTTCCTTGTATACTACAAAAATAAAAAATGATAATCACATCATTTCATAGAAAGTGAATCAATATATTTACTCGACTAATCTTCCATTTCAACTTACATTATTACAATCTCTGTGATGCACATAAGTGTAGTTACGTACATTATTTGTGACAGGTCTTAACAGTTTCCAGTCATTTAATGAAAATACAAGAAAAAAATGTCGCTCTAAGTCAACTATTGTGAAAAAAAAGGCCAGCACTGATCAAATGTGATGATATAATATATTTTTTAAAAAAAATTAAAGGGATGAATTAGAATCAATGGAAAGGGTTTTTTCATCAGGTCTCTACTGATAAACCCCCCCCCCCCCCAAAAAAAAAAGAAAAACAACGACAAGTGATGGAGATAGAGAGAGTAATGCATGCTTTGTGTTTATGTGCATTTAATAGGAGTATTATTCTCATACAACACGATATGGATAATGGGTGAGTGGGTTAATGTGTTAGAAATAAGAGACATGCCAACTGTGTTTTCAAATATAAATTTTAAACCTGTGTAAACATCATAATATTTACTCTCTAAAATGACAGGCAACTGATGCGGGAAAGAATTAAAATGAAACATAAATTTGAAAAAAAATTGTTTTAACATAATCTTGAGAGGATATAAATTAAATATCTTTAATTCGATTATTTTGTTAAAAAAATTTGAAAATACAACAGTAAACAAAAGGATTATCAACTACAGTTGGCATTTCTGATCTATGATGGTTATTACAACGAAGAACATGCTCAAAAGAAGGAAAAAAACAGTCTATTAAAACCTAAAAATTAAGAATTTATGTGCTTCATTATACTAAACTACTACAGTTGTGATACAGCTTAACACTTATCTTTATGAAAAGCTAATTGCTTTCAAAATCAATCAAAGAAAGTTGCTTTCAATTATTCTAAATTAAATTAAAGTATAATTTTATCTTACTGAACTGATTATAACTGAATTATTATTGTATATATTTGACAAAGCAAAATGAAGAAATATAAAAATATCTTGTCATTGAATGGTAGCATAAAGATAAATGCTGACAATCTCTCTATCCAGTCCACATTTTACATGAAAAATAAAGGCTACTTAATTATAATTTTGTGACAGTAATAAACAAAGAACAGAGTACCAAACACAGAACATTTCCGGCTCAAAACCCTTCTTCAGCCAACAAAAAAAAACCCCCCAAAACATAAATACATTACTTTTGTTGTTGGCCAAAGCAGGGATTTGAGCCCAAAACATTCCGTGTTTCGTACATTGTCCTTTTTTGAAACTATTATATTCATTTTCGCTTATTACTATTTTCAGTTCGCAGCTTCTCGGCAGCTTTAGTATCGCTATAATTTTGTGACTCAATGCTGGAATTCCTATGGAAAATTATTCAGAAACCACTCCTTAACTGATATTGCTTGTGATATATAGAATCCTTAAAAACAGATTAAATTCAGAGCTGCCAACCCCATCTGATGAGAATGTGTACAATGGGACCTCAAAATGGGGGAGATTTCATAAAAATGGGTACAATTCTGAAATCGATGGAAACTAACCATTGTGAAAGTAAGAGGAAGGTATAATTACATAAAGTCACACCACACAAGCTCAATTGCAGAAACAATGATGTTCCCAAGACTATAATCCAATCCTTTCAGGATTCTACCTCCCAGCATGAAGATCATAATTGGTCAAAAAATATATGAATATCCACTTAGTCACCAAGGTTTCTCAATAGGCTAGTAATATAATATGAATAACAACTAAAGAAAACTGAAGTGACTCTGCACACTAAAAATGGGTACAATCTTGGGGGAAATGTGTACAAGCGTACAATCACTGAAAATGCGTACAATTCCGCATTTTTTGCAGTAGGTTGGCAGCTCTGTAAATTTGTAGCTCTAAATGTCTATATACAAGGAGGAACTTATAAATCAAAATGACATCATTCGAGCTGAGAAGAAATCGCCATCTATCATTGCCCAGCAATTGAAGACAAAACAATATCTACCATTTTAAAATAAATTTACTCCTGTTTTATGTGAATTGAAAACTATGTATTTAGCTTCAGGAATAGATCATGAGTGGGGGAATATGGGAACACGTCCTATAAATTCATAAAAATAAAGAAAATTTGGTCAATTTTTTTTTATTTTGTTGCTTTATGGGTATCTTTGAATTCTCTATAATCAGGCATATCATTCACATATCCTTACATCTCATCCCTATGTCAAAATAAAATGAGATACACCAGTATATAGCTAAATCCTGAGAAATTTCTATCTATAAATTGTCAGATATAACCACTAAAACAAAGAAAAAAAAAAAACAGAAGAAAAAAGTTGTTATAGAAAGACCTCCCACCCCTTTAAGGGGCGGTTTGGGTCTTTTCTAAAAAAAATTTAATAACCTATATTGGGCGGTTTTAATCATTCTGTATCATCAATATAGGTTAAAAAACAACATTTATGGTGAAAATTTTTAATTATCTGTGTTGATACCCATTTTGGGATCTAATTTGGGGGTCTGACATCAAAAAATATAACAATCTTGTGGCAAACGTTCCACAAAAACTAATGAAGGAATGACCTCCATATTCTTCCCTCTTGTCAACATTGTACCATAGTGTGTCACCATAGAGAGATTTTACAGCTTTAGCTTATGGAATTTTTATTAGATCATTACAAAGTTGAGAATCAAAATGTTATGACAAAATTGATGTAAAAAATTCAGATTTAGGATTATAATTTAAAATTCACAAATCTTATCAAAAAAATCTCTCTATGGTGACATAATACATTATCTCTGTCATAACTGTGGAAATTTTCAGACAATTTCATTGAATAGATTCTGAGAAACGTTTGACACAGTTTCCCATACCCTTAGAAAAATGACATATTGAGAAAATAGCAAAATGGCTTCCCGTTTTTCACACATTTCTTACTACCTGTACCATTTTCGACTGTGTATGTCGTGCCTTATAGTCTACTTTAAGAATTTGGACTTCAATTATATTATTTCTAAGATAATAAAATATCATTTTCCACCAAAATCTCAAAATCAAATTTTTGAAGGATTTTCCTAATAATTAGACCCAAACCGCCCCTTAAACATCTCATCCCTATGTCAAAATAAATGAGATACCAGTATATATCTTAATCCTGAGAAATTTCTATCTATCAATTAAATTGTCAGATACAACCACTAAAACAAAAAAATAAAAATAAAAAAAGAAGAAAAAAGTTGTTATAGAAAGACCTCCCACCCCTTAAAAAAAGTCGTTATAGGAAGACCTCCCAACCCCTTAAAAAAGTCGTTAAGATTGTAGTTGTAGTCTCTTCATTCACACAGCCACTGGTCCAATGTTAACAAATAATGAGAAGAGATGATAAAAATTTGCAATGTTGTGATTATTATTCAATGTATATTTAATGTTTAAACACGTGAAAATGAGTAGTACTTTTTTTTATTCTGTGTGTAAAGTGGGTAAGTAAGGAGTGTCGGGGAGTGGGAACTAAGCGTAGCGTAGCTAACAACTCACTTCAACCTAAAGACAGCCTTGACAGATAAATGGTCAGATGGGATGTCCTTGGTAGGCAGACCCCCGGTTGCCTCGATCACCTGGGGGTCGATGACCTCCATAGCCCCGACAGTGTATAGGGTGGATGACGAGTAGAAGATATAATCCAGACAGGCCTTGACCATGCCGTTCAACGATGTGATGACTGGCTCTCTGCCCTGGGAATTACAGGTGATGCATACATGGATGTGAAAAAAAATATTTTGATTATCTTAATCAGTGGCATGGGTGCCGGCATGAAGAAGTGCCGAAACCTGAAACTAAAATCTTGACACTTTGCAAAACCTGAAAATGTTCCTTCTGAAAATGCGGCCTAGACTTTACTCTTATTTCATCACCGTTTTTAGCTATACCATTATTAAATGATTACACAGCAAACATATTGACACAATGAGGAAATTAATTTGATTTTAAAACCAACTTATAATACACAGTACACTGAAAAGGTGGCTGAATCACGTTTTCGAATTTTTATCGATGCTATCAGGTTATTTTACTCAAAACACTGAAACCAGAGGTATTTGACTTCGAGATATCGCGAAACCGGAATTCCGGCATGAACCGGAAAACTGGGACACATGATCAGTGGTCTCAAGTCAAAATTTTAAAAAAGGAGGAATATTTTGCGCCCAGATTGCGCATTTTATCATAAAGGAAGTGGAGCAATTTGTCCTCATTAATTACAATACTGGTAAAATATAGAATTCTTAACATACAAATCATACTATAAAAAGGAAAAAAAATTGTTAAAGAACCGATAAACATAGATAAATCCCTTGCAACCGCACTGTTTACAATGATTTTTGAAGATGTATAGATACTAATGAGGGCCTGGAACCCAAATTGAAGAAAATAGCAGTGGACATGAAATAGTGCAAATCCCCTGAAAAGTGGAAATTTGAGACCCATGCTTAACATTCTTGAAATAAAATGTTATATTTTAAAAGTTGGCCCCCGTTTTTGACTGATGGACAAATTATACAATTTTGTCTTGCGGAACAGATTCTAATTGTAAATCTAATCATTATAGTTTTATTTTTATTTGACAAAAGAGGAGGAAGAAAAGAGCCATTCATAGCTGATGTAATGAATGCTCTCTGCCCTGGGAATTATAGGTACATGCATGACTTGTGTTGACCTCCCAAAACACAAGCACAATTACAATAGTTAAGACCTTTTCAATTGATCACGTCATATTGGATTCGTTTGTTTAAAAAAAATATATTTTCAATATTTAATGGAAAGAAAATAATATCTATTTTTTTATAAAAACTTCGCAAAGCCCCAGGTTTGAGTCTTTGCCAAGACGAGGGCCATTTAAATCGACTGATATTTGGACGAGTTTTCTGGCCGAATTTATTATAAATACAAGTTTTTGCAGAGTAAGGCATTTAACTGGTTAATTTTCAAAAGGAAAAAGAGAGTAATCTTGACTCACCACAGTTGTTTCATAGGCACTTTTCATGTTTGAGGACGTATGTTGGAAAGCCTTCCACAAGTAGTGAATAATGGACTGGGACTGTGGGAAAATAATTGGAACAAATGTTTAACTGGCTCCCCAAGAAATGTACATTTTGAAGATTTAAAAAATATGTTCACGAGTCCTAGTATATGTGAATCAAGGACTGTAACCAAAACATGCAACATGAGTACAATTGTAACAAACTCACTCAAAACCAATGGGTGGAAATAAATGAATAATATATGTCTGTGGTCCGTTTATTTATTTTTCTTCTAATTCCCATCCCCTTAAAAAAAGTTGTTAAGATTGTAGTCTCTTCATTCACACAGCCACTGGTCCAATGTTAACAAATAATGAGAGAGATAAAAATATGTTCAAGAGTCCTGGTATATGTGAATCAATGACTGTAACCAAAACATGCAATATGAGTAGAATTGTAACCAACACACTCAAAACCAATGGATGGAAATAAATGAATAATATATGTCTGTGGTCCGTTTGTCTTATTTATTTTTCTTATACCCCCCCCCCCAAAAAAAAAAAACCCCGAAAAAACAAAAAACAAAACCATAACAAGGACTGGTGCATCGGTATTTCCTAGTATTAAAAGTTAACGTTCCGGTGGTGCAATAATGATAAAGCTGGCAGAAGAGTCAAAATGCCGGAAGGCGATTTTTACATTTACTAAAAAACCGGAATTTCCGGCATATGCCGGCGAACTTTCACCCATGATTGAAACTATTTCTAAGGTTATAATACATTCTCAGATGTTGTGAAATGGTATAAAATGGTCTATTCTCCTTACAGTTCCCTCGGTGTTGTCCATAGACTGAATGTTCTGCAAGACCCGGATGTGTTCATCTGTCAGGTAGCCATCCTTTGCAAGCTGGTATGCAGGACTAGTCGTTTCTGAATTGAAGTCACCGCCAATGATGTAGGGGTTGAGGTCACTTCCAGCTTTTGATACAAGGTCTTTTACAGCACTGGCCACCTGAATGAGATATTACTACATGAGGATGTGCTGAAAGGTCGTTAGTGTAACATTTGATACAGCATCAATATTAAATTACTTCAAAGGACTGTGGTTTCTCTCGGTTGAGTAATGAAAAATAATCCAAAATCTGCCAGTCCAACAACAAAATGAAGAAATAGCTTGTCAAAGAGTTGAAAAAATGTGGACAAAGTATCAACTCTCTCCATACTATTGGCAGTATATTCTCAGTGTTTGGATTATAATTCCTTACTCATCCCAGCGACAATTTATTCCAATGCGTTTCAAAAATAACTTTACACTGATGTTTTTTTCTTTTGGCACAACCTCTAACACAGCTCATGCTAAAGAGACTGTTACTTTTTAAAATGTTTATTGGTCTCTTATCTTTGTCTGATATAAAATCTTACTTTAATATAACACTAAAATGAGTATTCAGTGTCCAAATCTTCACTAAATATGAATGTTCAAACTCTGTTTTTAAATTTGACCTTTGGAAATGTAGGAGAGATCTGATGCAATATTTCCTCCTCAGGCTATCTATCTACCTTTGTGATTTTATGCCAACATCATTCATGACGCAAATTTTACAAGAAATAAAATGAATCATATTCTTTTTTAAGGGGAAGAGGAAAAAAAAGAGAGAGAGAGAGAGAGAGAGAGAGAGAGAGAGAGAGAGAGAGAGAGAGAGAGAGAGAGAGAGAGAGAGAGAGAGAGAGAGAGAGAAAGAGAGAGAGAAGGAGAGAGAGAGAGGAGAGAGATTGAATTTATCACGTTAAAAATTTCAGCTAAAAAGAGGAAAAATACAGATCTTAGACACAATGTTAACACCCCTTTAATTTTGTTCATCATTTGAAAACTTTTTAGACCATATGAAGTGTAGTTGAATTTGAAAACAAATAAATTTGCCAGCAAATTCATCATTTTCATCCCTTTTCTTGGTAAACACAGGCCCAAAATTTGATTCTTGTGGAAAAATCTAACAGGTGCCAAAACCAAATCTGTTGATTCATAACTTATTGGTATGACTGGCACATTTGGAATACTGATCAGGGAGTAGAATTGATTACAAACAAACAAAATAATTTTTAAATGATTGACACAATAATTGATATCAATCAGAATCAATTCTATCCCCAATAATGCAATGCTTCAGTTCAAGAATATTATGTAACAGTTTGGATTATATAGAACAAAAACAATTAAATTAGTTAAATTCATTGTTTAAACAACATAAATCACTGTTGTATGAACGGCACAAAAAAATGTTTGCCAAAACAAATGCATGGTGGACTTGCTCTAAACAGTGTTAGAAGTAAGTGAAAACTCCCTTGCTGAATAATGAAATAAACGCGAGTAATAAAATCCTTACCACCACTTCATTCACAGCACTCGCTATCTGTTGTGGAAACAAGTAACTAATATGAATCAGTATAATATTGGACAAAAGATATTTTTTAGCATTTTCATTCACGACAAAATCGGTAACTTTACACATGACCCCCAGCCTAAATATGTAACGTTGCTCTGGACCAGTGAATTTGAATTTGAACACGATTATGATCGTTTGAGAAACAACGCTCATTTCTTTTGGGGAAAAAATATTAACTAAATTCAAATGGCTTAATCAGTGATGATAATAGCAATTTGTCAAAAAGGAGGATGGAAAATTGCTGTCTATCAATCAAACACAAGCAAAAGGTAAAAATAGCAGGAATATAGTATTGTATATGTTACTACTACTACTACTACTACTACTAGTGTAAATCCATTTTTATCATTAGACGTAAATTTATTTTTTGCAAACATTTAATGAATGTTCTTTCCACATAACATTTTAAAGGCCTACAATATTATTAAAATCGCTTGCTGCATCAAGAAATTATGATAAACTTTTGACCAAAATAAAAGAGTTGTTTTGATTTGATTTTTACTTTATAAACCAGGCTACAATATCTTTGTTACCGAAACCTAGTGGTTAGGCAGCTTATAACTATAACCCAAGAATCTCTCAAATTTCAAATCATAGTCCAAAGGTAAAAAAAGAGTAAACTAAGCCAATCACTATTGCTTTATTGTAATATATTATCTCTGTATAACCAGATGATTTAATGGATGGTTGCAAAAGAAATAGAGAGAGAGAGAGAGAGAGAGAGAGAGAGAGAGAGAGAGAGAGAGAGAGAGAGAGAGAGAGAGAGAGAGAGGAGAGAGAGGGGGGGGGGGGGGGGGGGGCGGCACCTACAACAGAGAAATAAAATATCTAGACCCATTTGTCCCTCCCCTTCCTCTTCAACCATCAACTAATAAACGAGCAACACTGGTCTTCTGTGTCCAATTGTGACATCCGTCTGGCCCGACGTCATTAAACAGGACCGTCACCAACTTTCACAAGACTGAGCACAGGTGTCAAAATATGACATAAGACATAATGGTGATTTTGTGGTTTTGAGGAAGATGCTCGACACTGCAAATTCAGCTGGAGGTTTCTGAGAAATTCCCAAAATCCCGGAATTCCGCGGATCAGTGGAAGATTATCATCACTGCTTCATATAGACTTTAAAAATCATGTTTTCAGCTCGCTGACCTAACACTAGGTGATCATTTTATGATGCAACCCATGGGGAAATCAATAAACTTCATCTCACTTGCAGACTTGCCAAATTGAAAACGTCAAATTTAGTAATTTTAATGTCAATTTTTAGTAATTTGACAAGGAAATTCGTAATTTCTGAAACTGTGTATGAACAACCACAATATTACTATCATTATCATCATCATTATTATAGTAGTAGTAGTAATAGTAGTAGTAGTAGTAGTAGCTGTTGTTGTTGTTGTTCTTCTTCTTATCTTTATTATTATTATCATTTAAGTATTACTAAGAATAAAAAATCCTTAATTTTCCATAAAATTTCGTATTTGGCCATGAAATTTGTCTAAAATTTGTAAAATTACGAAAAATTTGTAAGATTCAGCATGTATGCACTTAGTTGCACCATAAAAAGATCACGTTGTATTCGGATTGGGGCAGCGGGCCCAAAAAAAAAAAAAATGAACTGCATCTATAATTTATAATTTGAAGAAAAAAAAAAAAGGGATTAAAATAGAAAATGAAAATTAAAACAAATCTTAAGTTGAAAAAAACAAAATAGAATTGAGCAAAAATTAATTATTGTTGAGAGAAATAAAAGGTAAGCTGTACCTGAATGCATTGAACGTCTGGTGCTTTAGGGTTGTAGACCACGTGAATGTTGCCTACGGTCAAATGTTTGCCAGTTCTCTTTGATAAGAGTTTGCAGACCAAAACGACATCAGCTCTATCCAAATATTTCTTGGCGGCTCTGGACACATCTCCCGTTAAACCAGCAGCTTCTATTTCCTATTACAATAAACCAACAGAAATGTATACATTTCATCCATTTGTTTTATATTTTAGGGGTTTTACATTACGAGTTTAAAAAAAAAGAAATTATAGAGAAGTGAAAAGATAAGATATAGCTTTCAAGCAGCAAAGAACACGGAAAGGGACTAAGATTGATCCCAGATGGAGTCGAGATATTTATACTTATTGCTTTTAAATTTGAGCAAAACATTTGAATATGTGTGTCGGTATGACATTTCAATAAAAATTTTGAAAAACATCTGTCAGGAGAGAGTTAATGAGCTCCACTAAGAATGACTTGGAAAAAAAAATCACCAACCTCATAAGCCAAATCTTTCAAAGACATTCCTTCATAGGACAACACCTCAAACTTGGATGTTTTCACAAATGTTGCCTCTCCTTCGTCATACCAATCTTGTGTCCTTTTCTTAAACATTCCTTGGTATCCTCGACTGAACAGACATTAAAAAAAGCAAATATTCTTTTTTACAATCAATCCCTTTAAATACACTCATATTGATATTTATAATAGTCTTAACAAAACCTTTGAAATTCCCTAGCCATTTCCAATGATAAAGTCTGATTTAAAAAACAACCCCCTCCCCCCAAAAATAATTAAAACCCCAACGCCACAGCTACGTATTGAAAATACCAGACTGACCTTAAATAAAATCATAATTTTGCCCTCTCTTACAAAGAGATTAAATGGGGAGAGCAGTGGTGCTGTAGAAATTAATGGATCGTATTTGGATATAAATTTTGAAAAAATATTAAGATGCTTGAATTTTGTTAGCCAAAGCTCCAAAGTTTGATTTTTTTTTTCTTTACCTATAGACAGCCAGAAGAATTCACAAAACAGTATGACTGGTGATGTGATAGGTCAGTAGACCGAACACATACATGGGTGCTAGTGCTAGTAGGTGGTTTAGACAAAAAATGAAATTCTCGAGGCAACAAACCCCCCCAAAAAAAAAAAAACAAACAAAAAGCCCTTAAAATTTCCTATATCTCACATCAGATGTCCTGCCATTAATGATGAAAACCTGCTGCAAATTGCGTAAAAGTTTGAATTTCACGAAACAAAACATCAATCATAATTTTTACCTGGTCATGGAAGGCAAGAGATGATCACTGTAGTACTTAGTATCCACTTCCTGTAGGCAAACAATATCACCATCCAAGTAATCTAACTCTTTCAGGATAAGACGATGGCGATATAATAACTCCAGATACTGGGCTTCTGTATATGAGTAGTCGTACCTTAAACACACAAAAAACATATGAGTTTTGAAACTACTTGTCTGCACCTATCAGAGAGAATATAATACACAACTGCCAACTCACAATGCCAGTAAAACAGGATAAGACAATAAAATTTGGGATTTTTCTCTCAAAGCTAAAAGAGCAATAAAACCCCATTATTAAATTCTGCTCATTAAAGTAACAAAAAGGCATCAAGAACTGCAAATATTTATCCTAAGTTCAATAGAAATAAACAGCGCTTATTTAAAGACTATAAATTTGTCATTTTATACGTGAAAATGTCTCAATAACAATTTTTTTTTAAATCCAAGGAATATTACATCTTGTCAGGATTTATCCATGAGCCTAAAACGGGAGTTGGAAGATTCATTATTACCTTTTCAAGTGGCAGTCAGCCAGAATATTGTAGGAGACGACACTAAAACAGAAAGCAGGATCCATGAGCTCAATGGGAAAACTGCGGTTAGAGATAAATTTGCGTTGGGTGATGGAGGGGGAAGAGGGCACATAGCTGCTGTCCAATGTGACTGGTTTCTTGGCAGGCGTGGACGTATGAAGAGGAAGGGACTGCGTGACCTGTTCATTGGGCTGCAACCAAGAGGCAAGAAAATAAAGACTTTAAAACTCGAAGTTGCTTAAAAAATACCATAATAATAATATAATAATAATAATAATAATAACGTACTTTATTCATCCAAAAGGAAATTTTTGAATTAATATAAGGGAGCTCATAAAATCAACTAAAACAAAAATGTTTTTAAAAAGTAGTGCACTCATTTAAATATAGCGGTCCAAGTCTAAGTTGAAAAAAAAAATAGAGGTAATTCTGAAGAGGCACAATTTATTAAACAAAATACTGCACACTTTATAAATAAAAGAATTAATATGTTTATATACATCGACCCTATAAAAAATTTGAATCAATGGAAAAGATTTGAAATAGCACCTTTGATTATATTTTAAACAAGTCAGCAGATAGCTCTACTTCAAACCACTTGTAAAACCGACTAAAGGTCAAAATCGGAAGTATTTTTTAGTCTGGCAGAATCCGCAAAAATGAGATCAAAATTTGGGCAAATCCCATCTTATGAAGTACTTGGTGGGTAAAAAAAGTTCCAGTCCAGTTTTGAACACCATGGACAACGGAGGGATTAAATTCTGATATATATTTACTCCCCCCCCCCCCCCAAATAAAAATATAATAAATCATAGATGTTAAGAGTGTGAGTGTGTCTATGTCAATATTGTATTATAAATGTGTAACCAAATGACAAATTGCCACTTTTTTGGGGATAATAAAGATATATTATTATTATTATTATTAAAACATCATATTTTCCCCCTAAAACCTTATAATCTCACCTTACAAGCTCCATTTTGTTCTGTGACATTCTGTGGTGGCTGGACTACAGGGATGGGTTGCTGGGGTGGATTGGCATGTGGCTGGCCAGACGAAGAATTGCTCATGTTATAGTCTGGTGGAACTGGGATCGAGTTTACCTGAACCTGAGGGGCTGGAGGATTCGTGTTAGATGTTGGGGCGGCCACTTGGGCTAGGGCTGTTGGTGGGGTTGGTATTTGGGCTGGGGCAGGTGTCGATGACTGAACAGGGCTAGTCGTAGACTGCTGTGTCTGTGACTGTTGTTGAACAGGGGAAGATTTTTCAGAAGGAAGTGGTATGGATGCCATTTCGATAACTGGTGTAGATTGTGCTGAGGCTGCTGTCGGTTGTGGTGGTGGTGGTGGTGGTAGGGGAATTTCATTGGAAGCAGTCGGAGCTGTGGTAGATTCTGTCTGCTTGGACGACGATGACATAGTATCGGAGACATCTGAAGATGCAATACTGTCATCCTGACCAGGCTGATCCATGGCAGTCATTTCACTTACATCAAAATTTCTAGACACACTGCCAACGTCTGAAGCTGCCTCACTTCCAACTTCAACCATCATGGAGGAATTATCATCTCTGTCCTAAAGGTGATATATAATGAAAAGTTGATAATGAAGCAACAATACCTAAACATCAGACATCAAGAATTACAAGAGAAAAAGGTGAAAATAGCAAGTTGTATAAAATATTTTCTCAAATAACCTTCTGAATGCTAAACTCTGTGTCTGGTACATGCATCAAAATGATAATCAGTGCTGATGGTGCCATAAACTGAAAAGGGGGGAAAATTTTGAATGATTGCCTTTAAGGGGATGGGCGGGTCCTGAAGGCGAAATTCTAAAATGTAATAAGTAGCTGACTTTTAGTGGTAATTTTAGGTTATGTACATCCTAATTAGAGGAAAAAAAATTGAAAACCTAAATTTCAGTTTTTGGTTACCATGGTAACGCCGCCATTTTGAAATTTGATAGCCTATAATGATGTAGTTTTCAAAATGCTAAGGCTTCGCCAAATGACAAGTTATTGACATGAAAATAGGTATACAAGTAGTATTTGAGCCATTCATTTGGGCTAAGCATCGGTTTTCTAATATCTACAATAGTATTATTTTTATTGATTTTCAAAGTTCATCAATTTTGAAACATCAAAAATTGACCCATTTTTGGACTTTTGACCCTAATTTACGCAAAATTAATAAAATAAATCTGAAATACAAATGCTCAGTTTTATGAAGCTAGTAATACTGTATGCACATGCGAAAAATCATTCAAAAATGTTTACAAATAAAGGAAGAGTAGCAAAATAAAGGTAGAAAAGGCACAAACAGAGAAAAACGCATAAGCACAGGAAACTCCGACAAGATCATGCATTCATGCGTCAAAATGACCCTGCTTGATGTGCAGGCCCTCCCTCTTCAGCCTCCTGTTCCTGCCTTGCCTTTTCTCGGCTTCACACACACACACGTACGTACACACACACACACACACACACACTCTCTCTCTCTCCTCTATCTATCTATCTATCTATCTATCTATCTATTTATCTATCTATCTATCTATCTATCTAAGCTATGAGCGGCTATATGGTCTTGTGGTATGACACTCGCTTTCGGATCGGAAGGTCCTGGTTTCGAGCCTGGTTCAGCGCATAGTTGAGTCCTTGGAGAAGAATATTTACTCCCGTTCTCTCACCGTATTCGGTGTAAAATGAGTACTTAGCCGTCAACAGTGCTGTCGCTGTCGGAAAAATTGTAATATCGCCTAACAGGCGTCATGTCTAGTTCTACATTTTACGTGTTGCTGTCGGTCAGGGACCCTTTGTAAAGCGTTTTGAGCACAGCTAGTGGATTTTGCGCTCTCTCTCTCTCTCTCTCCTCTCTCATTCTCAAGTGCATAACAAACCTCTCGCTCATTCGTTTACAACCAATACTCAGTCTAGCTCGACAGTAACTCCATTCATTTCATTTAGAGACCTCAGCGCTTTTTCATTTTGCAACATGTTACGAAGGAGTGACAAATTCTATCTATAAAAAATTCACAATAATATTACTGTTCCCATCTTGTTCGAGCTGCTGATTTTGCAAGTCGTACGATTCGAGTCTTTCTAGGCATACTTGTTGCGTACGTGTCGGTACTTTTTACAAAACAAAACTTTTATGTCCCCGGGAAGAAGAAAAATCACACACAGAATAACAATGTTTACATGCGACGCATGCGAAGATGAGGTCAAAGCATGAACTTTGACTCGCCCGCTAACCACTCAGAAAGCAATATCAAGTCATGTTATCATCGACTATTTTGAACAGCCAATGAGAACAGCGCTAGCAAGGCAAAGGTCACAACAATTACTCACGATTTTACTACAATCAGTCAACCCCTCACAATTGGGTCAGAGAAGGGTTTTTTGGAAAGGCTCTTGACTAAATATAGATAGACCGAAGACCTTGACAGTGGGCATTTCATATAGACCAAAAATAGACGAAACTATCGATACCAAACTTGCCTATCATTATCGATGTTTTCTGCTCATATTGGCCTAATGTTTATATGGCTTTTTCGCTGTCAAGCCAGGCTGTAACATTATATTTACTGATCCCCTTGGACTTCAAGAGGTCAGTTTGGACCTAAACTGACCCATCTGAGAGTCAACAAACACATTTTCATGTAGCAAAGGTTTCAAACTTTTCAAAAATAAAAAAATCTCAAAATCGATATTTTACTCGACTTTTGACAATCGAGGACCCGCCCATCCCCTTAAGCCCCTTTATTTTTACAGCATTCACCCCCCCCCCCCCCCACGCACATTTTTAGAGCAATTGAGATGATAAACTATCATTGATACTCTAGCTAACTTCTAGAGAGTGGGAAATTGCACCTATTTGTTCCACCACACATCAAATCTCTCACTGCCAGTACATTTGATTGAGGGAAACAACTTTTTAAAAAAAAGAGGAAATTCCTCCTCTGACTAAAAAATCGCGGATTTCTGCGGATCCGATGAAAACCATCAACATTGGATAATAGTAAAGAGTTAGTAAAAGTAGCGTATAGCTACACCTCCAAATTTACTTCGTCAACCCAGCTTCTAAAGTCTTCCTCCGCCCTAAGGACGGGTTCGTAGCCACCTTCAAGTTTAGTGACTGGACAGTGGAGGACGATGTGATCGCTGGTCTCTGGGACTGCCTGACATTTCCGGCAGGTATCACTGTTTCGAAGTTTCCATCTGCACATATTTACCTTTAAGGTAGGGTTGTATTGCTTTGCCAACTCTGCCTCTGTCAGAGGCACAACATTAATCGGAGCCACCATCTTGGATGGAGCAAGAGTTTCTGTCTCACAAGGTGGGGGGCTGGTCGTTGTATCATTTGCTTCCATCTCTTTTGAAACTTCCTCTTCCTCCTCAATGGGTGGTTGTGGTAAGGCTTCTTCTACCTAGAAAAAAAAAGAAGAAAAAAGAATTAGGTTATCTAGGAGGGGAGGAGAGACTACTCTGCGAGAATAGTTAATGAATTGATTTTTCTTTTTTAATTAAAAGGACAACTACTTCACGCCACAGCTATATATATATATATAGATATATATATATATATATATATATAAATATATATATATATATATATATATATATATATATATATATATATATATATATATATATATATATATATATATATATATTATATATATATATATATATATATATATATATATATATATATATATATATATATATATATATATATATATATATATATATATATATTATATATATATATATATATATATATATATATATATATATAATATATATATAATATATATATATATATATATATATATATATATAATAAAAAAAAAAAAACATTAGCTCCATCCCTTTCCCTTTCAACTAATCAAAGACCATCACTGGTCTTGTGTCCCTTTAGACATTCGGTGCCTGTATGTCTAGCCTGACGTCACAAAAATGGGAGTGTCACCAAAATTCATGCAACTGAGCATAGATGTCATAATATGACACAAGACATAATGATGATTTTTCCACCGATCCTCCACTTAGTGGCCTAAGCGCTTATAAAAGGAAAATGTTTGACGCTGCAAAAAACAGTGGAAAAATTTCTGAGAAAATACCAAAATCCCGGAATTCTGTGGAAGATTATCATCACTGAATAACAAAAAAAGACCTTACTTCTATGCACTGTTTTAATGTTGACTAATCATAAGATCCAAACAAAAATTTTATATTTAAGATGGAAACTCTAAGCCTCTGTTACCTCTTTGCTATCAGCTGCAGGGACATCTTCCTTGTTAACAACCACAAAATCTGAAATAATATCGGCCTCATCTTCACCAGCCAGCTTTTCTTGAGATGTGCCCGTCACTTTGGCTTTTTTGGGGCTACTATGAGCTTCAGTGTCTTCCTCCTCCAGCTTTCTCTTTTTACCAACTTCAGTTTCTGCCTCCATGCTGCGTTCCTATATATACGTAGGAAATGCAATCATTATTTATTTTATATACACATATCAGTTTCAAAACAGTTTTATTGGGCATGATGAATGTTATGATTAAAATTTGAGTTGTACACTTAAATCATAAAATTTGAATTAAAATCAAATAGTCGCATCTCTCCAATCCGTACTTGTCCCAGAATGTACAGAGCAGAGCACGATTAACATGGATGTTTAGGTGCTATATAAATTCATTATTTATCATTTATCAGATTACAGAGACATCAGGCAGGCCTGTAAATGGTTGGTGAAAAAATTGTCAGAACTTTTTGAACACGCGAAAATAGACACAACAGGACAAAAATATGGACACAACACAGATATGACACGTCAATTGACTAGTCAAATCATGTCACTTTACCCTACTTATTTATAACGAGGTCCTTATTTTATGGTATCAAAAAAAAAAAATCCCAATTATTTGAGGTCCCAGGTCTGAGTTAGTTGTAAAATGAAAGGAAGAGAACAATTCCTACCCTTTTGAAGGATGTGTGTCTTCACTCCTGTTTGTGTTAAATGTTTACGCTGATTCTTTCGTTTACTTGGATTAATTCTTATAGAAGAAGAAGAAGAAGAAAAAGAAGAAGAAGAAGAAGAAGAAGAAGAAGAAAGAAGAAGAAGAAGAAGAAGAGAAGAAGAAGAGAAAGAAGAAGAAGAAGAAGAGAAGAAGAAGAAGAAGAAGAAGAAGAAGAAGAAAAGAAGAAGAAGAAAGAAGAAGAAGAAGAAGAAGAAGAAGAAGAAGAAGAAGAAGAAGAAGAAGAAAAGAAGAAGAAGAAGAAGAAGAGAAGAAGAAGAAGAAGAAAAGAAGAGAAGAAGAAGAAGAAGAAGAAGAAGAAAAGAAGAAGAAGAAGAAGAAGAGAAGAAGAGAAGAAGAAGAAGAAGAAGAAGAAGAAGAAGAAGAAGAAGAAGAAAAGAAGAAGAGAAGAAGAAGAAGAAGAAGAAGAAGAAGAGAAGACGAGACGAAGAAGAAGAAAAGTATGAGAAAGTGGTGGTGCGGTGGTGTGAGAGCTTTCGAAGAAAAATAATTATTTCGCATTATTTTTTTCCCGGTTCACATCGGGACTGAACCAAAGAAATAAAGAGACTGAGAAATAAGAACCGGAGATATGCATGTGTGTCGGTAGCAAAATAGAGAGAAACCTTCCGGTCCAGTTCGACACACTTCTGTGTGTGCGTTATTTACTGACTAGGTGTGTGTGAAGACGACTCGCGCGAACTCCGCGACCTCTCTCTCTCGCTGGCTGTGGACAGTAACCAAGCAGTGGATACATAAACGTCTAGCGGAGCGTGTAGGTGGCATGATAATATTATAGCTAACTGATAGACGGCATGTTTTGTCTTTGATGCGACAAATAAAAAGGTTTTTGGTTTGTTTTTTTTTTAAGTCGGCATTTGAAACGGAATAAAAATCTAATTTTTTCGAGGAACGAAATAAAAGTCTATTATTTTCTTTTTTTATTGGTTCTGTTCTTTGGCGTTACGAATTTTATTTTTACTATTATCTTTTATTTTATCTTTTTCAGCACTTATAGAGCAAAACCGTACTGTCGGAAATCCGACAATAGACGGAAGATTTACAGGCCTGATCAGGAGAGTTGAATCCGTTTCTAAAGTGGACAAATAAAGAAGAAAATAATAATCCGTCCCCAGGTACCCAGTCTGGATAATAGAGACATTGGGTTTGTGGAATTCCGGATTAGAGAGATGTGAGTGTACTTTCATTTAGGAGAGAGAGACTTGTTCCTTATACCTATGCTTCATAAAACTTAGATTATCTATTTCTGACCATTTTAGCTTTAGAATAAATATTTTTTTATCTGGTTCATTCCTGACTGATGAGGCAGGTAAAAAAAAAAGTTGTGAAACGCTTATATATCTTTCTTCCCCTTGGACCATTCTGTAATATCATATTTAGAAATATGGAACATGGAAATGGTGAGTGTGATATGGAGTGAGAATTGAAATCAGGTAAAAAAAAATTCTTGAATCAATAAAAAAAAATAATGAAAAATAAAAATCAATATAAAACAAGGCAATTAATATGGCAGAATTCAGTATTGTGAGTTCATTATATAGACATCATGAGTGCCAGCAGGAAGAAATGCTGAAACCTGAAACTAAAATCTCGATACTTTGCCAAACCTGAAAATGTTCCTACTGAAAATGCGGCCTAAACTTTACTCTTATTTCATCACTGTTTTTATACCATTATTCAATGATTACACGGCAAACATATTGACACAATGAGGAAATTAACTTGATTTTAAAACCAACTTATAATAATTCTACCTCTATACACTGAAAAGGTCTCTGAATCACGTTTTCAAATTTTTACCGATGCTATTAGGTTATTTTACTCAAAACACTGAAACCGGAGGTATTTAACTTCGAGATATCGCGAAACCGGAATTCCGGCATGAACCGGAAAACTGGCACCCATGATAGACACTGGTGACAAAAATGAATTGACATATCCCCGTTACTTTATAAAATAATAGCTATGAAATTACCTCAACATCAGGAGTGTTGACGTCTGTCTTTGCTTCAGTAGACTCAACCACCATATCTTCTTTCTGTTCATCTGCCGTCTTGTCCTTAGATTCAATTTCCATACTCTCTGAATCATCCATCGCTGATTTGGGCGGCTCTTCTGATTTCGCCTCTTCATCTTTCGTTGCAGTTTGATCAGCTGCTTCTATTTGCTCTTCGCTCACTTCCTCAGCAGCAGATTTTTCCTTCGCAGGAGACGGAGTTTTAGCAGGACTAACCTCTTCTTTCTTACCCCTTCCTCGTCGGCCACTACCAGTGGGGGTTCTACTTTGCCTGCCTTTAGGAGTTGCTTCTTCCTCTTTTGCTTCCTTTTCCTCCTCAACTTCTTCAGGCTGAGAACTCCTGGCCCCTCTAGCTGACCTTCCACGACCTTTAGGCTGTGTCTTTTCTGGAGTAGGAGTTTCTGCCACTTCAGAATCGTCTGATTCTTCTTTTTTGGCTCTCCCACCACGAGAGGATGCCCTTTTAGCAGATGGGGTCTCTTCCTCTTCCTTTTTACCTCTTCCACCTCGAGCTTGCCTTTTGGGAGGAGGCAATTCTTCATCTTCTTCTTCCTCTTCTGACTCCTCCTCTTTTTTGCCACGTCCCCCTCGAGCAGCCCTTTTCGTTGGTGAGGTTTCCACTACCTTATTCTCCTGCTCATCTTTTTTACCCCTCCCTCTTCCTCGCTTTGGAGCTGGGCTTTCTATCTCCTCTATTTCCTCTTCTGGCTCTTCTTGCTTTTTACCTCTGCCTCTACTCGGCGTTCTTCCCTTTGGCGGTTCTTCTTTAACTGCAGCTCCTTTTCCTGAAAAGTGTGGTAAGGTCATAAGATTGTGAGATCTGGTTAACATTGACTAAAGTATCATTTGTAGAATTCTCTTCTCATTATGTTTATTCATTATTGACTAAAGATATTCATTTAACAGAAGGAATGAAGTTGACTTCACTTAACTCTTTGTCATCATTTTTAGACTGCTTCTTGACTGATTAGTTCTCATTTAAAGATATCAATAAGACTATAAACGTTAAAGTGGTTACACATAATTTTCTATTGTGTGTTTCATCTGACAGGCCATTGTTGTGAGTATTTCACTGAAACACATAGCACAAATATAAATTAAGGCATAAAGGGTTTGGTCAAATGTTATCAAGTACCTCTGCCAGTTGAACGAGGTGTCTTTGAAGGGGCTGGCTCACCAATAGGCTCTGGTTCCTCTACAGGTTCTGCCTTTTTGGACCCTCTATTCAAACAAAAAAATAAAGAAAAAAGAAAATTGATAATAAAAAATCAAATACAATAAATAAATTTAATAAAAAATCAATAAATTAACAATAACAAAATCAATAATAATAATAATAATAATAATAATAATAATGCGATGTTTGGACTGTACTACTAATTGCATAAATTCACAATCTTTCCCTACTCTTTTAAGTATTCAATATAGGTGTTCTGATACCAAATTTTCTGGTTCAAGGCATTGCACTGTGGTCTTTGTCCCCCGCCCCCAACCCCCTCCCCTTTCTTGTTACGTGCCATGTTGTACTGTGGTAGCTTATTCCAGACTTATGTAATAAATAGATAGGAAAAAAGTTTGAAAACTTAACAATTCTTTAAATTGTTCATAGTAATAGGCAGGCCTGATATATCCTAATTCCCCCACCTATGTGCGGCTATGTGGTCTAGTGGTATGACACTCGCTTTCGGATCGGAAGGTCCTGGGTTCGAGCCTCGCTCGGCGCATAGTTGAGTCCTTGGAGAAGTCTCTTTACTCACATTCTCTCACCGTACGCAGGTGTAAAATGAGTACCTGGCCGTTAACAGCGTTGTCTCTGTCCCAAAAATTTGTAATATCACCTGACAGGCGTCATGTCTCGTCCTACATATTATGTGTTGCTGTTGGCCAGGGACCCCTTGTAAAGCACTTTGAGCACGTTTAGTGGATATTGCGCTATATAAAAGCTCAAAAGCTCAAGAAACAAAACCCCATTCAAATTTTGCAGTTTGGAGAAGATTCCATAGCAAAATTTTAGAAGCTTTTGTAACGGACAGATTGCAGCTTGGTCTTATTCTTATACCTTTTCCCTCCAGTTTGGGCTGGCTGTGTTGCCTCTTCCTCTTTTTTAGAGGCCAAACTTCGACGTGTAACTCTTGGCATCTGTAAAAGAAAATATATTCAATGTCCATAAAGATGAAAGAAATATTGCTCAAACTGAATTGATTCAGTACACAACATACTTGAACCTTCAAGAAAAAGATGGATGCTATTCAATTCCAATCCCCTTATTTTTACGCACCCAGTTCTTTAATTTTAGTGTGGCTATGTGGTCTGCTAACACTCGCTTTCGGATCGGATGGTCCTGGATTCAAGCCTCGCTCGACGCCTTGGAAAAGGCTCTTTACTCACAATCTCTCACCATACTCAGGTGTCATGTCCCGTTCTATGTTAATTGTTGCTGTTGGCCAGGGAGCTCTTGTAAAACGCTTTGGGCATGTCTAGTGGATATTGCGCTTTATAAAAAGCTTTTTTTTTTTTTATATTTTTAATTTGCAATATATGGCAAGAAGCAAAAATAGCTAAGGAAGGCTAAAGAGACAGTAAAGATTGGTAAATAAAGCAAGATGACCGACTGGTGTTACAGTCAGTGCCAACAGTCATTTTTTGGTGAAAAAACAAGTTGAAGTTGGTTTTCAAAACAACGTTAAGTTATGAATTAAAAACAAAAAATTGAAACCCCTTTCCCCCGATTTTCAGTCACAACTTTCCTATGGCTAAGTGGATCACAATTTGGCTCACACTCTCACCACCACTGCTGCTTAATGATCTGTGTCGACAGATTTAAATTTGGTGGTACGGTAAACAAACCCGAATGTAAGTCAATGACACACCAGAGTTACAACTCCAGTGTGTGGGTGTATTCCAATTTTTCTGTGTATGGATGGGGTTAATTTTGATTGGAAGTTGTGTCCTGAAAATTGGCATGAATAAGATTTACATGTTATTCTAAAAACAAGCGTTTATATTTTAAAAACACACGCTGTAAATAAACAAATAAATGCATTTGAAAATTGCCAAATTTTAACTTCATACAACTTCTGGAATTTTTAATGGATTTTTCGTTAATTGACATCGTTTAAAAGGAAATTGAAAGACGAAAAGACGAAAATAATGATACCAAAATATCTGCGATATTCCTCTTTATAACGAAGTTATGCATCTTTAATTGAACCCCCCCAAAATGCGAACGGCAATTTCCAGTCACAACTTTCCTTGGGCGAGCTGGGTCACAATTTGCCTGCCACTGCTGCTGCTCACTAAACTGCCAAGTTCAATAATACGTAAGTTTCCATATATTTGGAATGTGGATAAACGTTAAAAGCGTCTGTGTATAATATTGTTATTGGCAGACTGTCTGCGTTCATCGTTATATTGGCAGGGGACATGACTATGACAGTGTCAGTGTCAGCAGTGTCCGTGACAGCGCTGAACTGAACTCACTGATACTGATGATACCTGATACTAGGCACTTGCAAGAATTTTTCAAAATAGTGATATCGGTATTATTTTAGCGTAGAAAAATAAAGGGGAGTGAAACATTTACAAAAGTGAAAAAAATATCGCTCTATCTCAACTAGTTAAAAAGTTATGACCTTTTATGTGGTGAAAAATCTCTATAGAAGCTTAATAGGAAAATATGTGACCAAAACACAGCAACCCAATGGATAATCAAGTATAATTCAGAAACGGCTTCAGATACAACTTTGAAATTTTTACATGTAGTAATTCAACATCTCTGTAATACATTGCAAACAGCAAAATATTTATTTATTGAGAGAGAAAGGTATAGTTTAGAGCTGAAACAGCTGAAATCAAGGAAAAATAGATCACGACATGCAAATGAATGACCTATTGGAATTTTGGAAAGTCGACAATTAAATATTTATTCACATGTAGATAGACCAAATACACCACTGAATCGGCGTCATTTAGTTGTTCACTTTGAACTTTTCAAAATGAAAATAGACCTCATAAAAGCAGAGATATGGACTGATAAATGTTTGAGGTGGTGTATTAGTGTTTAAAATGATCGAAAATAGGTGATTTTAAAAACTTCCGCTCCCCCGTTCCCCAAAATTGGACAGACGTCCGTCAAAGGATGAAAAACGTCAAAATCAACAGTGAAAAATCAATCGGAAAAAAAAGGAAGAGAATTGTAAATTTTAAAATGAATACATGGACACGAAAACGCCAATTAATTGAATAATTTAAAACAAAAATAACTTCCATAAATGGAATATATCGTAAGATATAAAGATGTAAAGTTTTGATGTGGATTGACGAAGTTATCTCTCAAACGCAGCAGACGACAGGAAGTGAATCAGTATAAGAAAATGGCAGCTTCTGTAAACAATCGAGGCCAATTACTGTTTTTTTGGGGAGCTCTAACTTTTGAGTGCAAACATATTTTGCTCTGAAATTTTTAGAAGCTACTTTAATATGTATCTCAGAAGGACTTTTTTTGTATTAAGAAGGACCATCTCTGGTTTAAAAGTTATAAGCGTTTAAACACATATACTCTCTTTACACAAAGATTTCTCAAAATCATGATATTAGAAGATAATAATATTAGCATCATTGTATGTAGAATTTTATGCCCTTTCCAATGATATAGAGAGCTGAGCCGGTGTTACCAATACTTAGCTTCTATAACCAGGACAAATCATTCGTTTGGACAGAAAAATAAATAAAAACTTACCACTTACCGTCAAAAGCAGTTTAGATTTGAAGATGCATTTGTTTTCTATCAAAAAACATTCGGTAATGGACAATCCTTGATGAATTTCAAAAGTTGTGTTGAAATTATATCCTAATTGTTTTCATGTTTAATTCCTCGCGAAATCGAGTGGGTCCCGTTTCTGTTATCAAGGTTCCGCCTAGCCAGGCAGGGTTGCCAGATCATTTTTGAGTAAGAGACCAAACTAGCTATAGCAAGAGGCCAGATTCCTCGGCAGGAGCCCAAATACCACCAAACCCACCTTAGCCTCGCGAAAACTCTTTAGATAGGATAAGGAAAATTCGTATATATAGAAGCATTAGCAAATGCAATCTGTGGCGTTAGCACGTGTTGCATTTAGATATTTAGATTGCAAAATAAAATAAGTTTTACCGGTACCAGAGTAAAACGATATAACGGGGAAAATCAGAGGAAGCCAAAAAGTTGGTTACAGGAGGCCAAGTGGCCAAACCAAATGCAATTTGGTGCATTAGTGCAGTAAAAATTGGTGCGCAAAATTAGTTCGTAGCGGATGCGAGACTGCGTGCGTGTGTGTGTGTGTGTGTATGTGTATGTGCGTGTGTGTGTATGTCTCTTTCTTTTTTTTTTTTTGGGGGGGGGGGGGGTGCGTACACGGTAACGGGGCATCTCGCCTCAGGATCTACGTACACGTAAACTGATTTACCGTTGCAACACATGCAATAGATGGTCCTCGTTGTCGTGACCGCGCACGCTCGTGTGTGTGTGTGTGTGTGTGTGTGTTATATTTTTAAAAATCAAAACAATTTTAACCATTATTGGCGAGATTCCATCTTACACTCCCCAAACTCCAGATCTTAGTCTTAATGTTATCATTAAAAGACAAGCTTTGCGATTTATAGTTTAATTGAAGCCCGAGTCGAAATATACTCTTACTACTGCTCTCTTGGTGGAAACGATTTATTCTGCATAAGCAATCTGCAGAAAAAAAACTGTCACTGTAAAAGGTTAAAGTTTCACGAAGTACGCACCGTGAACACCGCTGTAACAATCCTTTGATCTACATCATCAGGCAACCCATTGTTTCTTTCATCTTTTCCCATTCCCCCTTACTATCCCCCCCCCCATTCCCCCGCCCATCTCTCTCTCTCTTTTTTTTGTCATAATGTTATCCCTTCCCCTTCCCATCTCATTGTAAAATGAAAACGTTCTGCTGTTTGCAGATACATGTATGATTGTTTTGTTTTTTCTCTCTCACTAGGCATTTGAAAAAAAAACAAAAACCTGAAAAAAAAAAAAAAACAACTTAACCTTTTAAAGGCGAATATCAATCTTACTTGGACCAAAAATAAAATCTTACCGTTTTCATCAAAAGACAAAAAACAAAATACAATTTAAAAACATGAGCTTTTATATAGGGCAATATCCACCCAACGTGCTCAAAGCGCTTTTTATCAATATTCTTACTGCTCTTATGGTGGAAACGTTTTTGTTTTTCTGCGTTAAAAAATAATATAAAAGAAGACCATTATTTGAAAACAAAAAAAATCAGTGTCGCTGGCAAAGGGTTAATTGCAGTACTCCTGCATCCTGTGAGACTCCTACGGCACTTGCTAATCATAAAAAAGGAAATAGCAATCAACAATACTAAGGTGAAAAAAAAGAAGAAAAAAAAAAGGTGGGGGGGGGGGGGGGGGAGCAAATCCAGTAGCAATGCAACCTTTTAGCGGCGAAATACGATCTTTGACCTAACACCAAATCTTCTATCATCAAAAGACAAGTAACGGCAAAATGATTATAGACAATTGAAGTCCGAGTTGCGATAGTCTGACTGCTCTCTTGGTGGAAATGCTGTATTCCCCGTTAACAATAATAAAGATAAAAGCAAACTATTATCTAAAAGCAAAAAATTAGCTTCGCCGTTAAGGGGTTAAGAACACCTGCAACTGCTGCCAGCATCCTTGAGATGCTCTACGTCACCCAAGGTCACCACGTCTCCCTTTCGTCTTCATGCAACACCCCCCCCCCCCCCCCTCACCCTCCACTCTCATGGTGGTGGTGGCGGAGGATAAAAAAGGCCTTTTTTTCTTTTATTCAATCAACTTGACTGCTGGTGGACCCTAGGCCTCTCTACAAGTCCAAGAAATAATACTCACTTTTTCTCTTCGCCAACGAAAATATCTACCCCCTACCGGTCTAATTATTTGTAGCAGACGACAAATTTCTCAAAAAGGTCACGTGACACTGTAAAAACAACACAGGAAGTCCATGAAAGCTTATTTACGACATTTCCTTTGAACCATGTAAACAACAAAATTTCGTTTTCATTCGACTCAACGGGTCAGATTGGCCGGTATTTTTTTAACGAACTAAAGTTCTGAAAAATCAAAATGTTTCTTAGAAAGGTGAAAGATGCTAGTTTTTGAAACAGAGGTAGGTTTTTTAAAAAAATCTTTATATTTTACGTGAATGCATGCTCAAGGCGAGTTGGACGTGCAGCGGAGGTTGGTAGGCCAAAGGCGAGGCTCTCTATAATACATGCCATTTCATTCCATTGAGAAAGAAGAATGAACATTTTAAAATCACTCCTAAATTTTTTCCCCTCAAAAACGGAAACAGAAATCCTCGCCTGTTTTCAACTCACGAGAGCTACTTCTTGCAAGTGCCTACTGATACTGATACTGATGCCTACAAAACAATAATATTATGTAAATACGGATGTATCTAAATATTTTTCAAAAAACAAAAATCAAAGCATAAACAAATAATAAATATTCTAATTTAAAACAAAAAATTAACGCACGGCCGCATTTGAGTTTGAGTTTGAGGTTTGAGTTTGGATTGTTGAATCATAATCAAGAGAGAAAAAAAAACGCAAAATAAGCAGACGTCGCTCTTTGAATTTCAAAAAGCGGGAGTGCAAATTAAGCAATGCAAACATTTAAACAACTTGTAAATGCAAAATCATGAGTAGTAGCGAGCTAAAAGTTATTTACCTTGCCAATTTTGCAAATATACTGGAATAGTGTAAAGTCAAAGTGCCGGGATCACTAAGCGACGCTATCCTGTAGAAAACAAGGTTGCCGCCATTAAAAGGAAGAGAAAGTAGTGCCGATACAATTTTTAACAAAAGAGAATAAACATTAATTATAGTCAAACGATTATTTTTTTCGCTTGTCTTTTTTTAATTAATGAAAATTTTAAAAGTTCCTGCACTAAAGAAGCTGTTTTATATTTTTCTTAAATATAACAACATATTTTAACCCAGTCATGGTTTTGTTTCAGCTACACTGCTGAATTAAGAACGATTAAACGTTCATTGTATAATTCATTCCAATACACTATTGATCCGACTATTACACCCTCCGGAGTGAAGTTACCGAGTGGGCAAAAATTTCTTTGCTAGTGAGTGCGTCATCCAGGAAGAGCGGGGAACGCAAAGGAGACCGGGTTGGGGGGGGGGGGGGGGTGAAATACTGTATGTATTGGACGTTTTAAGGGGGGGGGGGGGGTAGGATTTATTGGTAAAATCCGGTATCTTCTTGATGAGAGCATTATGCGAATTATCGTTCAATCTTTTGTAACCAGCTAATAATATGCCTACTGACTATGGACTATGTGGTCTTGTGGTATGACACTAGCCTTCCGATCTGAAGGTCCTGGGTTCGAGTTCCGCTCTGAGAGGCGCATAATTAAGTCCTTGAAAATGCTCTTTATTCACATTCTCTCATCGTATTCAGGTTAAAATGAGTACCTGACCGTTTTTAGCGTGTGTCTGTCGGGGAAAAAAAACCCACTTTAAAATCGCCTAATAACCATCACATCTTGTCCTTCATGTCAAGTGACGTTGTTGGCTGGGGATCCATTGTAAAGCGCTTTGAGCACCTTTAGTGGATATTGCTCAAGTTTTTTTGTTTTTTTTTTTTTTACCGCACTTCAGTACTTTTGGGTGCACCGTTGAAATAATTTGCATATTATTATTCAGATCGAGTCGCATAATTGATTATTTAATTTATAAAATCCGTGCCACTATATTATTTAAGGAATTGTATGTAATCTCTTTTGGCTACCAATTCGTGAAAGACTAGTTTTTAATTTAATTTTTTTTTAAAAAGTGTATCTTTGTAAGTATCAACATAAAATAAGTGTAAAGCATCAAGCTCCTGAAAACCTCATGAATGCTGTCAAAATTTGGTTAAATTTTTTTTTTGTAACTTTTTTTTTGGATGACTACTATGTTTCTAGTGTGCATCTGTGTGAGCGTGTCTATGTCAATATTGTATTGTTATAAATGTGTAACCAAATGACAAATTGCCACTTTTTTTAGGACAATAAAGATATATTATTATTATTATTATTATTATTATTATTATTATTATTATTATTATTATTATTATTATTATTATTATTATTATTATTATTTTTTATTATTATTATTATTATTATTATTATTATTATTATTATTATTATTATTATTATTATTATTATTATTATTATTATTATTATTATTATAATTATAATAATTATTATACTTATTATTATCATTATTGTTATTTTTATTATTATTATTATTATTATTATTATTATTATTATTATATTATTATTATTATCATCATCATCATCATCATTATTATTATTATTATTATTATTATTATTATTATTATTATTATTATTATTATTATTATTATTATTATTAAATCAAAGTAGTGTTGAGTTGAGCTTTTCAATTACAAAAATTGGCCATAAAACTCGTCCTTCAAATATCGATTTATTAAATGGACCTTCATCTTGTAAAAAACTCTCAAACCTGGGACTTCATTGAATATTTCATTGAAGTAATAGGTATGAGACTTTTGACAAGACGAGGGCCATTAAAATTCAATTTTAAGCAACAAGGTTTTTTTAATGTTTGTTCAATCTTAGGCTTTCGTCAGTAATTCATACAAATTGATGACAACATACTACATGAATGTGAGAAAAAAAACAAAAACGAAAAAGAAAAGAATGGTATCTAAATGGAACCCCCCCCCCCCCCAAAAAAAAAAAAAAAAAAAACAAACAAAAAAATTAAATTAAAAAATGATACCATTAATAACCACGCAAAACTACAACAATGGTAATACCACCAATACTTACAGCAATAATAATAATAATAATAATAATAATAATAATAATAATAATAATAATAATAATAATAATAATAATAATAATAATAATATTAATAATAATAATAATAATAATAATAATAATAATAATAATAATAATAATAATAATAATAATAATAATAACAATAATAATAATAATAATAATAATAATAATAATAATAATAATAATAATAATAACAATAATAATAATAATAATAATAATAATATAAACAGCCCATCCCCTTTCTATTTTATTTAGCCAATTTCTATCGCTAATTCAAGTTTTAGAAGATTTGAATTTTGCGAACGTTGCCGTCATTTATCAAGGGCAATAGAAACGAACCTAGTAGTCACTGAAAATTAGTCTAACGTATTGTTATGTAGGACTACAGAATTATTTCTCAAAGACAAAATAGTGAATCTTTTAGAATATCACAATCTTTTATGTAATTTTCCGTATTGATATAGAGAACGAAACGCCCTTCTGTACTTCAATAATTCCATATCAAGGATTCTTTTCTTTGATTTTAAGAATTTTAGGGCGCTTGCGACACATTTAGATCATTTTAGGGCATTGAAAAGACAGAAAATGTATTAGGTAGTCTAAAAGTATACTTTTGTCAAAGGCTTCAGGGCATTGAAAAGACAGAAAATGTATTAGGTAGTCTAAAAGTATACTTTTGTCAAAGGCTTCAGGGCATTGAAAAGACAGAAAATGTATTAGGTAGTCTAAAAGTATACTTTTGTCAAAGGCAAATGCGAATAAATCGTGTTCTTATTGACATTATACCGTTGTAATATGATTGGTCACAACAGGGCATCATAATTGAGCT
Organism: Berghia stephanieae; assembly: GCF_034508935.2. NCBI lineage: Eukaryota > Metazoa > Mollusca > Gastropoda > Nudibranchia > Aeolidiidae > Berghia > Berghia stephanieae. The sequence goes on from NC_088362.1 coordinate 5,405,737, forward strand.
TTAATTGAGCTTTTTATAGCGCAATATCCACTAAATGTGCTCAAAGCGCTTCACAGGGGATCCCTGGTCAACAGCAACATTTAACATGTAGGACAGGACATGCCGCCTGTTAGGCGATATTACACTTTTTCGGACAAAGACAACGCTGTTAACGGCCAGGTACTCATTTTACACCTGAGTACGGTGAGAGAATGTGAGTAAAGTGCCTTTTCTAAGGACTCAACTATGCGCCGAGCGCGAGGCTCGAACCCAGGACCTTCCGATCCGAAAGCGAGTGTCATACCACTAGACCACATAGCCGCATTACAGACACTCGAGTTGGAATAAATACATGAAAAAGCGGGCATGACACAGCGGTGACAAATCAGAAAAAAAACAAACAAACAACTTGAGCTTTTGTATAGCACAATATCCACTAAACGTGCTCAAACGCTTTACACGTAACACGTAGAAGGAGACATGACACCTGTCTCGTCCTACATGTTCGTGTTGGTGTTGCTGTTGGTCAGGGATACTTTGTAAAGTGCTTTGAGCACGTTTAGAGGATATTGCTCTATATAAAAGCTATTTTTTTTATTTGGTAATGTAATAATAATAATAATAATAATAATAATAATAATAATAATAATAATAATAATAATAATAATAATAATAATAATAAAATAAATAAATAAAAAATATTAATAATAATAATAATAAATGTACATTTATATAGCGCTTATGCCGAAGCTTCGAAGCGCTTCACATTGACCATCAGTAAAAAAAACATTACACACTGCAGATTCGGACATACGAACAAAAGCTCACACGCATCCAATTACACAAAATATTTTGCTCAAACCAACGCTTGATATATGTGACCCACCGTCTCAAAGCGGTATTATGTCGGGATCCACTCGGTTAGGGAAATTTAATTTATAGCCACAAATATCAAACTAGGGTTTACTTTCTCTACGTCATGCTGGAGTATAAATACTATTTTTTGCTTTACAAAAACTTCTAAGGTCCAATTTCTCATCATTCTATCTCTAAATTCACTTTTTGGGGTCTGAATCATCCCGACATAATACCGTTTTGAGGCGGAGGGTCACATATTCCATTGCACACATTTTAAAAAAGGCCCATAACTGTTCGATTCAGACTGGTAAAAATGAGGACATAGTTAATGGCTACTCTGCCATACTCTGAAAACAAAAACCAAAAACAAAAACAAAAAAACCAACAAAACAAAAAAAACAACAAAAAAACAAAACAAAACAAATAAAAAATAAAAAAACACACCCCCACCCCCCCCCCCCCCCCTCAAAAAAAAAAGAAAGAAAAGAATCAAGCACATTACAATTTTTTGGTCATAAAGCTCGTCCTTCCAATATCGATATACCTGGATACCTGGATACCTCTGTATAGAGCTTTTAGACTTGGTGTAGTCTCCTTCGCTCCTCCTCATCTATTAATGATTGGACCAATTCTTATAACTGAACTTGTTTCCTAGGATGTTACTTATCTCCAACTCTGCTTTGAATTTATTTAATTTTTTTGTTGATACTGTGGTTTCTTGCAGTTTATTCCAGTTATTAACAATTCTAGCTGAAAAAAAAAGTTCCTTCTTTCATTTGTTTTAAAACGTTCTTTTTCCAGTTTCTTGCTGTCTCCTCGTGTCTGAATGTTCTTGTTTGGTTTAAGGAATCCTACCTCTACCCTATCTAAAAACGCCCGTCATCCTATCCAATACTTTCATAATTCGACTTTCCTGAAGAGTTCCCTGAAGTCCCAGGTTTGAGAATTTTAAAAAGACATTGGGCCTACAATTGATCGATATTTGAAAGACGAATTTTCTAGCCAAAATTTTTAAATATGTTTTTTTTTTTATTTTACTGCAAGGTAGCACTCTTAATCGCTATTAAAATATAATTGAAAATTTATATAGCACAGTGTCCACTAAATAAATGTGCTCAAATGTTTTGCAATGGGTCACAAATCAACAGAAACACTTTATATGCTGGACAAGACATGACGCCTGCTTGGAGCTATTACATGCCCCCCCCCCCCCTCCTCCACCCCCACCAAGGAGAACGCTGTTTCCGGGCCAGATACAATTGAATTCGACTAGAGAATGTATATAATTAAATTGACTTTCCTCAAGGACTCAGCTTTGTGATGCCCTACAGTTTGACTCAAATTAGAGACCTATGTGCACGGGTAAGCTACTCAGAATAAAATGGATGGATAGAATAAAACATGAAGAAGTATGGAAAAGAACACAGCAGAAACCAGTGGGAGAGGAAATAGGAAGAAGACGATGGAGGTGGATTGGACACACGCTTAGAAAGAATGACTCCACTATATCAAAGAAATTATTGGACTGGAACCCTCCGGGCAGAAGATCAAGGGGAAGGCCACGAGGAACATGGAGAAGAATTAAAGAAGCTGATATACAGGAGAAGTGATAAGACATGGAACGAGATAAAAAAGTTAGCTCGGGATAGAGAAGGATGGAAATGTTTGTCTGTGGCCTATACCCTGACCCAGGGTGAAAAAGGCAATGGTGATGATGATGATGATGATGATAGAGAAGGATGGAAACTGTTTGTCTGTGACCTATACCCTGACCCAGGGTGAAAAAGGCAATGGTGATGATGATGATGATGATGATAGAGAAGGATGGAAATGTTTGTCTGTGACCTATACCCTGACCCAGGGTGAAAAAGGCAATGGTGATGATGATGATGATGATAGAGAAGGATGGAAACTGTTTGTCTGTGACCTCTACCCTGACCCAGGGTGAAAAAGGCAATGGTGATGATGATGATGATGATGATGATAGAGAAGGATGGAAACTGTTTGTCTGTGACCTATACCCTGACCCAGGGTGAAAAAGGCAATGGTGATGATGATGATGATGATGATAGAGAAGGATGGAAATGTTTGTCTGTGACCTATACCCTGACCCAGGGTGAAAAAGGCAATGGTGATGATGATGATGATGATGATAGAGAAGGATGGAAACTGTTTGTCTGTGACCTATACCCTGACCCAGGGTGAAAAAGGCAATGGTGATGATGATGATGATGATGATGATGATGATGATAGAGAAGGATGGAAATGTTTGTCTGTGACCTATACCCTGACCCAGGGTGAAAAAGGCAATGGTGATGATGATGATGATGATGATGATGATGATGATAGAGAAGGATGGAAATGTTTGTCTGTGACCTATACCCTGACCCAGGGTGAAAAAGGCAATGGTGATGATGATGAGAGAATTTGTCTAAAGGCGAGTGTAATACCCAATGCTCTCTAGATTGCTATGGTAATATCCCAAACCACAAAGCCTATACCAAAGTGGTACAATGCATGGTCATTGATTAAAATATTCTTAAATTAATGTCCTCCTCATCGCTTTCTTACTTATCCGAACATGTCCGAATCGGAGACCCGCTGGGCTCTAAATTGAGCTTTTTTTTTATATAGCGTAATGTCCACTAAACGTGCTCAAAGCGCTTTACAGGGGATCCCTGACCAACAGCAACACTTAACACGTAGGACGAGACATGACGCCTGTTAGGCGATATTACAATTTTTTTCGGACAGAGACAACGCTGTTAACGGTCAGGTACTCATTTTACACCTGAGTACGTTGAGAGAATGTGAGTTAAAAGCCTTTTCTAAGGACTCAACTATGCGCCGAGCGCGAGGCTCGAACCCTGGACCTTCCGATCCGAAAGCGAGTGTCATACCACTAGACCACAGCCGCATATAGCTCTAGACCTTCGTTATTTGTGTTGTGCTGTGACATAAAAGTTGGATTTCCTTTGTAGTTGTTACACTGTACACAGTGTTACTGATATGAAAGGACGTTTTAACTCACTCAATCCTAGAAATTTTTGCTCCTTTTCAAAATTGGAAAAAAATATTTTTAAAATGAGCATGTATATAGATAGTTTTATTCAACTAACATTAACATGGTAAAAATTAAAAACTTTAGCTTTGATACTACGCCTATAATTTGTCTCAGAAAAATGCAATAAATAGGCATGGGGAAACAGTAACCCGGGTAAACTACGGACATAGTCGGTGCTAGGGTTAAATGAGTTAATATTTAAAAAATTCGACTTGGATGACATTCTGGTTACTTGAACACTGGATTCACATTGGTTATCGAAGGCATTTCAATGAAAAACATTTCAAAGCTTTGGTCGTTGCAGAGATAATTTCATATAGATAGTATGCGCTTGGCCAAGGAGTTCACAACATTGCCATCCGGAAGTATAACGGACCAACACACAAAACTGTGTGAAACCATGAAAGTTTATAGTCGGGTTAATACAGTTCAGTGAGCATTACTCATAAACGCGGATGGGCAAAAAAACAATAACAAAGACCTGAGTGACGTCATCTTCGAACTATCTATATTTACTGTAATATAATGGGGATGCAAAATAGATAAATAGATACATGGATGAATAAATATAAATAAATAAACAAACAATTAAACTAATGATTGAATAAATGAATGAATAAATTATAAAATCCCTTTATTGATGCTAAAGGGGAAATTTGTCTTTTAGAGGTCTCTCCAAGGGAAGACTGGAAGAACCCAGGCGTTAGCCGCAGTGCAGAACCGCAAACTGAGCTAGGGCGAGCTGATTTACTCGAGGCCACACAGAGCGGTGGGAATTCGAGCTGGGTACCTTTCGGATACGGAGCAAAAACTGCAGCGCTGAATAAATAGGTAAATACAAAAAAAAAAAAAAAAATAGAAAGAAATTTCAATGAATAAAATAAATAAATAAATAAACAAACAAATAAATAAATAAATAAATAAATAAATAAATAAATAAATAAATAAATAAATAAATAAATAAATAAATAAATAAATAAATAAATAAATAAATAAATAAATAAATAAATAAATAGATAAGCGAATATATATATTGTTGTCTTCTGGCACTTTCCTATTCCTACTCAATTCCTTTCTTATTATTTTTACCATTATATTCGGATCTGATAGATCGACATTGCATAAATCTGTTAGAGTCTAATTCAATTTCTGATGGCCTACTGATTATCTATCTGTCACTGTCACTCACATAACCCGTGGTCCCTATTATTCAATTCATTTTAATTTTAGTTTTAAGAATTTAGTTCATTTTAATTTTAGTTTTAAGAATTTAGTTCATTTTAATTTTAGTTTTAAGAATTTCGTTCATTTTAATTTTAGTTTTAAGAATTTAGTTCTTTTTAATTTTAGTTTTAAGAATTCAGTTCATTTTAATTTTAGTTTTAAGAATTTTGTTCATTTTAATTTTAGTTTTAAGACTTTAGTTCATTTCAATTTTAGTTTTAAAAATTTAGTTCATTTTAATTTAAGTTTTAAGAATTTAGTTTGTCTTTCTTTACACATGGACTATTATATGTTGCTGCATCACGGATTGGGAGATAGAATTGATTAAATTTCATATTGGGCCATACTTATAGAGCATCAGAGCAGCTATCAGAGGATCGACCATGTTTCATAGACAATGTCGTGGTTTACAAATCTGCCCTCATTTATTAATAGTGCAAGCAATTTACAAAATTGAAGTGATAAATGAAAAAAGTGTACTCTTTCTCGCAACATTGCGGTCCTGTCCCGTCCTACATGTTAAGTGTTTCTGTTGGCCAGGGACCCCCTGTAAAGCGCTTTGAGCACGTTTAGTGGATATTGCTCTATATAAAAGCTCAATTTTTAATTATTTTTTTTTTAAATAAATAAATAAATAAATAAATAAATAAATAAATAAATAAATAAATAAATAAATAAATAAATAATACATTCAGCTTTCATTCTTATATCCTGGTTTTTAAAAGGTATACAACTCTTACTTAACTTACTTTATTGTTGTATTAGAAGAATTACTTCCCTTAGGCCGCGTATGGAAGGTATTCTACTTTCAGACGCAACACGAGAAGCGGAATATTATTATAATAGTTCTCTGCCAGTAGGTTTATGTAACTTTTATTTCGAGTAGGGAGTAAAAAATAATAATTGAGCTTTATATAGAGCAATATCCACTAAATGTGCTCAAAGCGCTTTACAAGGTACCTGGTCAACAGCAACATTTGATATGTAGGACGGGACATAACGCCTGTTAGGCGATTTTACAATTTTTCGGACAAAGACAACGCTGTTAACGACCAGGTACACATTTTACATTTGAGTACGGTGAGAGAATGTGAGTAAAGAGCCTTTTCCAAGGACTCAACTATGCGCCGAGCGCGGGGCCCGAACCCAGGACCTTCCGATCCGAAAGCGTGTGAAAAAAAATAATAAAGTGCGTAAACCGGGGATCGGACCATAAGGTCCTACCGTGTCACAATGAAATGCCTTGATAATCAATCTGTCATAATGTGTTGTTTGTTTGCTGTGTAGTCTGTGTGTAGTTAATGACTAACGATCCATCCAACCTGCTGCGGTGTGTTTCTATTTGTTTATGTAAATTGAAATGCATAAAATAAAATGTATTATGTGTATATCCATAATAATAATAATAATAATAATAATAATAATAACAATAATAATAATAATAATAATAATAATAATAATAATAATAATAATAATAATAATAATAATAATAATAATAATAATAATAATAATAATAATAAAAGAGCTTTTATATAGCGCAATATCCACTAAATGTGCTCAAAGCGCTTTACAAGGTGTGCCTGGTCAACAGCAACATTTAACATGTAGGACCGGACATGACGCCTGTTAGGCGATATTACAGCTTTTCGGACAAAGACAACGCTGCTAACGGCCAGGAACTCATTTTACACCTGAGTACGGTGAGAGAATGTGAGTAAAGAGCCTTTTCCAAGGACTCAACTATGCGCCGGGCGCGAAGCTCGAACCCTGGACCTTCCGATCCGAAAGCGAGTGTCATACCACTAGACCACATAACCGCACATCCCATCCGACGTGTACTCAAGAATCATCTTTACTGTATTTACTTTTATTGACGCTATGAATCCTTGATTTGGCTATGAATTCATTGCATTGCATTTTTTTAACACTCAAAATTAATAATTTATATTGTGAAGTGCCCAGAGCTTGTGCTGAAAAGGGCTGAAACATCGATGTAGACTGACTCCAACATTGTGGTAAATATTAAAATAATAATTCGCTCCATTGCTACATGTCGAGCACTATTCGTTCCATATTTGTTGTATCCAACACGATTCAATATATACATGTATGTATATATATATATATATATATATATATATATATATGTGTGTATGTGTGTGTATGTGTGTGTGTGTGTGTGTGTGTGTGGATGTGTCTGTGTATGAATGTGTTTGTGTGAGTGTTGATATACAAATATACATTTTTAATTAAAACTGTAACGTAGATATGTCATGAACTTATCACTATTTACTTTGTGACATCATCTTGACACAACTTTTTATTTATGACCTTTACACACTACACACAACAATGTAAATGAATAATAATATGATGATGAGCTCAAGAGAATGATATTTTTCGGATACTCCCTTTGTGTGGACAATGAAATTGGCTGTGAGGTATATTGACTTTGTTCGAATTAATGATGACATGCTCTCTCTCTCTCTCTCTCTCTCTCTCTCTCTCTCTCTCTCTCTCTCTCTCTCTCTCTCTCTCTCTCTCTCTCTCTCTCTCTCTCTCTCTCTCTCTCTCTCTCTCTCTCTCTCTCTCTCTCATATACAGTCAAACAAACACGCAAACATACATAGTACATGCAACACATACGCGCACGAGCGCATACACAGCAACATGCCATCAACATTGAGACAAAGGAATTTTCTCAGATCTCCAGTGAAAGAAAAATACTGTTGTCTGTGATTTTACTTATTTGATTTGTTGATGAAAATATATTCTTGTATGAGTTATATTGGCAATTGCCTAAAATAAACGTTTCGAATTGTGAAGTCTTCAAAATTGAAGTTAAAGACTGAAATGGAAGAAGTATAGGAAGTTGACGTCACTCGGGTCTTTGTTATTGTTTTGTTTTTTACCATCCACGTTTATGAGTAATTCTCACAAATCTGTATTAACCAGACTATAAACGATCAAGGTTACACACAGTTTTGTGTGTTGATCTGTTCTACGAGGGCTGTCCCAGAAATAAGGTTAGTAGAGCCATATCTCCTGAACCAATTATGATATTCGAAATCTGTCAACCGGATATTAAAGATAATTTTGTTGTGCATCAGGACTGAACGTTTCAGAATTGGATTCAGTAGTCTGATGTCACGCATCCCGGCAACGGCGGCCATCTTGGTTCTAAACAAAGAAAATCATTACTTTTTATTCTTCATGCTGGCTAGAACTTTTCATTCCCTTTTCATATGCCTTTTGATCAGAATGTGTAAAAGTCAAAACATGATCAAATTTATGTTTTTTTTTCCTCTGGAAACGTTTTTATGCTCGCCGGAGAAATATTTCATACGGGCGTCCGCCATTGTTCCGATAGAGCCAGTGTTACAAAGTTACCATGCGTCATTAGGAAGGAAGTGACGTTACGACTATTGAATCCTATTGATGAACAAGATTCTGATCTGCATAAAAACAAAGATGGCTACTATCATAACAGAGTGGTTCAAAAAAAGAAGTTGGAGCTGTAATAAGGTTTTTTGCTCCAAAAGTCAATTGTCCTTCTGAAATCCATCCATAATTGGTAGGCGTGTATGGAGAATCTGTGATGGCAATGTTGTGAACTCCTAAGCCAAGCGCATACTATCTATATGATACACAATGACTGGAAATGCCGGAACCGGAACTTCTGATTGGAAAAAGAGAAGTCATATCCTATGACAAATACATGGATGTGCTCTGTGTACTATTGACACCCTAGCAACTGTAGGGAACTTTTATGTTTGTTTTACTGACATTTTGAAACTTCATCAAAATGGAGTGCTTAAAAAAAAAGAGAAGGAAAGAAAATGACGCAACTCTTTTTTAATTGTTTTTTTTTTGACAGACGATTTGGTGATTAGTTCTCACTAAATTATACCAACCAGACTATTAACTTTCAAGGTTAGGCTACACAGTTGTGTGTGATGGTACGTTGTATCCGGCTGGTAGATATTGTGAATATTTTACCAGCACTAATAATTCTTTGATGCGATCCCCTTTTCTTATTATGAAACATTTCTGACTGCACACCCTTTACTTTATAATTGATTTAGATAAGACACACCACAGATGATAAAATAACGTTGAGGTAAAATAAATGAAAGAATTTAAGACTTGCTGATTCAAACAAATGAGAACATTGAAAGGTGCCATTTTGGTATTTTGAAAGCTATATTTCAAAGGAAAAAACAAAAACAAAACAGTTGCAAAAAGAAATGAACTTTTCCCCTCTCCTCAATTAGAATAACTCCTCCTCAACCCCCCAGGTCTCTCTCTCTCTCTCTCTCTCTCTCTCTCTCTCTCTCTCTCTTTCTCTCTCTCTCACCCCCGCCCCCTTTTTGCGCATATCAAGCTAATTAAAAAAGAAAATAAAAAAGTCAAAGACCCCCCCCCCCCACCTCCCAAAAGCAAACAAACAAACAAACAAAACAAAAAACACACAAATAAACAATCAAACAGAACAAAGAATATAAGAAATCTATCCCACCCCACCCCCCTCCTCCGAGGAAAAACAACGATTAACAAAGTTTAAAAAAAAAACAAGAACAACAAGAAAACAACAATCGAAACAACACAATGTCGAGGTGAGTATCAAAAATCATAAACAAAATTTTTTCTCTCATTGTCACTCACGCACACGTCTTTGTGTCGATCATCGATGTCAATTTTTCAAATTATATGTGTCAGTGCATGACATAATTAATCAGTCGGAAGGTGAAAATTTTGGATTTGAATATTTGCATTTTCTTAAAGAATATACTCACCGGAGCATTTTACTCTTTATTCGAAGTAAATCGGGTGATTTTTCATGAAGTTATGGTCAGGTGTATGGGAAAGGTATCCAGCAACTTTTCTCAAATTTCATACTTTTTCAACTTGACTAGCTGTAAAAAATATTTAGAAGTGAAATTAAGCTTGAATATTTCCCGAAGATGTACAAAAAATGTTTATTTAATGATGTATGACAAGAACTCATTTTTGATCAAAATTGACCTTCTAACTAAACTTGGCAATATCTCAGTTCAAACCTTTTCACAATCCGACTGATTATGTCATTCACTTTAACATATTCATTTGCTGTGTTGCGTAAAAACTATCTGGCAAGACTGAACCACTTTCCTTCCTATCTAAACCTACTAATTAAAGTTGCCGTCTGTGCTGGCCTTGTTGTGTCGCTACCACTTGACTCAGGAGGAAATGGGTTATCGTTGCGGCATCAATGATACTGATAGACCCAAGGTCAGAGGTCAGGGTGAGCGAAAAGTAATGTTATCACAATGACGCTAGCTAGATGTCTACAGCAGTTATTATTACGTACTGACAAAACGTCTCATTATATTTTGGCCAAAAATGCCTTTTTACATTTTGGCCAGAAAACGTTTTCTTCAATCAAAATTATCCACAAGCTTGTTAATTTTTTTTCTTTATGTCTGCCTTTCTTTCTTTCTTTCTTTCTTTCTTTCTTTCTTTCTTTCTTCTTCTTCTTCTTCTTCTTCTTCTTCTTCTTCTTCTTCTTCTTCTTCTTCTTCTTCTTCTTCTTCTTCTCATAATAATAATAAGAATAATAATAATAATGATAATAATAATCATAATAATAACAATAATAATGATTACTACTACTACTACTACTACTACTACTACTACTACTACTACTACTACTACTACTACTACTACTACTACTACTACTACTACTACTAAAACTATAACTACTACAACAACAACAACAACAACTACGACTACTACTACTACTACTACTACTACTACTACTACTACTACTATTACTATTACTACTACTACTACTATTGCTGTTATCATCATTATTATTATCATCATCATCATCATTATTGTTAGTTTTCAATATAAGACATGGAATCCACTCCGCCATTTTCCACACATCAACAGACAAACATTATCCTACCTACACTCACTCATCATTCTACAGTCCTGGTAAATTAGCAATCGGTATTTCGGGCAAACTTATCTTCATCCAAATCTAATGTACTTTGTGCCCATCTCTGCCAGCAGGGCACGATGACTCGAAGACTAAAACTCTTGTCATTGCATGAAGAACACAATGTAAGATAAACAATTTTAATTATTAATAGATAGGTGTGCATGAAACAGTGCCAGAACAAGTAGAGAAAAATAACAAACATGAAAAACTAATCCCAGCCCCCCCCCCCCCCCCCCCAAAAAAAAAAAAAAAAAAAATAGAATAAATAAAAAAGAAGACAAACAAAAAACCCAAAAAACAAACCAAACAAATAAACTAACAAATAACAAAAAAAAAAAAAAAAAAAACCCCAAAAAACAAACAAACAAACAAAAAACAAAACAATACAAAAACAAAACAACCCCCCCCCAAAAAAAAAAAAACAAAAAACAAAACCGACCCCCCCCCCCCCCCCCACCAAAAAAAAAAAAAAAAAAAACAACAACAAAAAACAAAATACAAAAACAAAAAACAAAAAAACAAACAAAAACAAACAAAAAAAAAAAACAAACAAACAAAAGTCAAACAAACAACCAAATA
>NC_088362.1:5432426-5452426 GCF_034508935.2 Berghia stephanieae
GAGAGAATGTGAGTTAAGAGCCTTTTCCAAGAACTCTACTATGCGTCGCCCGGGACTCGAACTCAGCACCTTCCGATCCGAAGGCGAGAGTTATACAAATAGACCGCATAGCCGCGAAAAAAAAAAAAACGTTTATTATGAAATTTTTTTTTTTTAAATTTTGAATATCAAGTGTTATTTTAAGGTACGATTAGCGAGAATTAAAAAAAATGAAGATTGTGATTTTTTATAGATTATTATACGAGTAACTTGCAAGGGTAATTCTAGTATAAATAAGCTTTGAAATAACTGAGCTTTTATATAGCGCAATATCCACTAAATGTGCTCAAAGCGCTTTATAAGGGGTCCCTGACCAACAGCAACACTTAACATGTAGGACGGGGCATGACGCCTGTTAGGCGATATTATAATTTTTCAGACAGAAACAACGCTGTTAACGGACAGGTGCTCATTTTACACCTGAGTACGGTGAGAGAATGTGAGTAAAGAGCCTTTTCCAAGGACTCAACTATGCGTCGATCGAGGCTCGAACCCATGAACTTCCGATCTGAAAGTGAGTGTCATACCACTAGACCACATAGCCGGAATTTGACCATGACCTTGGGGATTCGCCATCTGGCCACCCGGATGCCAGATTCATTTGCACGGACCTACATACTTTATAACCGGATCGATTTTATCGTTGATGGCTCAAAAGAATCGTCTCGAAAACATGGATGTTAATTTCCACACTACAGTAAAGTATAATAATAAAGATAGATGTGCGTCTATGTGGTCTAGAGGTATGACACTCGCTTTCGGATCGGATGGTCCTGGGTTCGTGCCTCGCGCTCGGCGCATAGGTGAGTCATTGGAAAAGGCTCTTTACTCACATTCTCTCACCGTACTCAGGTGTAAAATAGCGGTGTCTTTGTCCGAAAAATTGTAATATCGCCTAACAGGCGGCATGTCCCCTTCCTTTATGTTAAATGTTGCTGCTGACCAGGGACCCATTGTAAAGCGCTTTGAGCACATTTAGTGGATATTGCGCTATATAAAGCTCAATTTAAAAAATAATAAGAAAATAGATGAGAGTCTGTTCGAAATAGATTTTCTTTTTTCGCAACAAATATTGCGGATTCTTCACTAGTGAAACAAATAAGCCATTCAATTTTCATCACAAATTTGTGACCCTCCGTCTCAAAACGGTATTAAGTCGGGTTGGTTAAGATGCTGAAAATTGAATTTATAGCCAGAAATATCAGACTTGGGTTGCGTTTATATGATTTATTGAGGAGAATGGATACCATATTTTAGGGTACTAATGCCAACAGTGTACATTTTTGACCAGTTTAACATTAAATTGGGCTTTTAAGCATATGTTTCATTCCAACATAATACTGTTTTGAGACGATGGGTCACATTTAAACAACCCAAACATAGACACACTGTCTGGGGAGGTGGGTCATCAAAAGAATTGTAATATGGTTACCGCAAGTGCGCTTCATCAGTGGGGACCACAGACTAGGATCCTGTATTCTCTATGGTGGAGACTTTCCACCTGTCCAACGTGTACCCGATGTGGGCAAGAACCCGAAACAGCAGATCATCTAGTTGAAAGGTTTGTTGTGACGATGCTACCAGGCGGGTTGGGTTCGCGACGGTGCACGAATGCGGACCGGACTTTGCTGATTGGGTCGATCGTCATAAGATAGTAGTGTGAGAACCATAAGAGGCTGTTGCCACTTGGGATGGGGTGGGGTGGGGTGGTGGTGCGCGAGGTAATGGCCGAATGGTTAAGGTGTTGCAATGTGACCCGAAGGTCCAGGGTTTGAGCTCCACCTAAGACTCTTCGTTTTTCTTTTCCATACACGAGACTGTTCTAGTCCAAGGAGAGAGAGAGAGAGAGAGAGGGAGAGGGAGAGAGAGAGAGAGAGAGAGAGAGAGAGAGAGAGAGAGAGAGAGAGGAGGGTTGGTCGACCAAAGCAAACATGGCGTTGAAGCATTGAGACTAAGATAAAGGCAGCCCCACAAACCTGGGTCCAAACCTAGAAAGAGGAGCTACGTGAGCTCTTCTCTTCTTCTTCTTCTAGGTTCCATGCCTGGTCCAGGCTTCGGATACTGCATGAATTATCTCTCTCCATTCCTCCCTGTCTCTTGCTTTTTCAAACAGCTCTTGGATTGTTAGGATGGTGAAGCCCTTCAGTTGGTCTATGAGTGTTTTTCTTTGTCTCCCCCGGACGCGTTTACCAGGTATTTTTCCACAACTTGCCAGGTATTCATTCATATCTTTCCTTACTATGTGTCCGAAAAAGGATAGTTGTCGATCCGCTATTAAGGGCATTAGTTTCCTTTGTTGGTATGTCTGTTTTAGCACTTCTTCGTTCGTTTTGTGTGCAGTATACGATATTCTCTGCATCCTTCTCAAGCACCACATTTCAAAAGCTTCAATGTTCTTTTGTGTTTCTGCAGAAACACAAAAGAACAAAAAACTCTCCTCTTAGAAGGGTCCAAATATGGAGGACCTCCAAAAGTAAAGATAGAGGAATGACAACTGTTTGTCTATGGCCAACCTTGACCCAGGGTGAAAAAGGCAACAATGATGAATTTGCGCCTCAATCTGGTATTTTTGCGGTGGTGATAACTAGGTGAAGAATTAATAGAGTTCAACGTTGAAATGATCCAAATTAGGATAGAGTTCAATTCTTTGAAGTTTAAGAAACAAAACTTATTCCAGACCTGCTTAGTATTATCGAAAAAAAATAATCGTAAAATTACGGAATTTCGGCTCCAATTTCAGAATTTCATGAGCATCCGCCCAAAGTCATTAAAACCTTGAATATCAACGTTTGGTACCTACTACATAATTTAAAGGATTTTGAAGTGTTATTGAGGGTGGTAAATTGTTGATCTATAAAATCAACTATGGCGACTTCTACTTCTATTTCTTAAAAACTACGAATCTTTATATTTTCAAGTCGGCTACTTTCTATGAAGGCATTTTAAAACTTAATTTTTAAAAGTAAAGATTAAAGTATAATCTTAAGGATAGGTCCACTTTAACGTAATACCATTTTGAGACGATGGGTCACACACATACCGTGATCCATTCCTTTCTTTCTTTATCTCCAAACTCATGCGTCTCTTACTTCTTTCTTCTGTGATACAAGCTGCTAGTCCGTATGCTTGTAAAATTCCCACCCCTATTAGATGAATATTAAATTCATGAAAAACTAAACATTAACACGCTCATAATATCGTAGTTCACGTTATATTTTTGAAGAGTTTTCAAGATTTCATTAACGGTACTCTGATTTAACCAGTTTAACTGCCGAACTCTGGAAAAACTCATATTTAAAAATTTGGCCAGAAAACTCGTTCTTCAAAAATTAATCGATTTAAATTACCCACATCTTTGGCAAAAACTCTCAAACCTGGGACTTCTAAAGTCACAATTTTGAGAGCTTTTGCAGTATCAAGTATCATTTAAATCGATCGATTTTTGAAGGACGAGCTTTCTGGTTAAATTTTTAAATACGTGTTTTTCCAAAGTTACGACAGTTAACCGTTTAAACGAGTTCTTGTTCGGGAGCTATATCATCATCAGCGGCAACAGAGAGCAGATTTCAAAACGGGAACATGTAAAGAAAGAAAGAAAGAAAGAAAGCTACAGAACGGCGATGCTGTGAAAATTGGAGCGTCTGATGATGTCATGAAAAATTGGAGCGCCTGATGATGTCATGGAAAATTGGAGCGTCTGATGATGTCATGAAAAATTGGAGCGCGTGTTTAATGATCACAGTTTGGAGTCCTGGGTACGACAAATATGCTGTGGACTTACAAAACACATTTTGAGTCAACTTTGGCCAGAAAAGTTTTAGTTCAAATAATATCCATCGGTTAAGATGGCTCCGCAGTTGTCAAATTACTCAAACCTGAGATTTCCCAGAAGTCTCAGGTTTGAAATTATAAATTTTAGCAAGTTGGAAGTTATTTTAAACGATCAATTATTGGAGTTATTGAAATTTTGTTGCATGAAGAAGCTCTAAGAATTAAATAACGATAGTCGAATGGAATGGAATCTTCAATTCAATCAACAAAGAGAGCATAAAATGTGGACGTTTCGGGTTTTCCCTTTGTCAACAAAACCTTGATGAATGACATACTATAGACTAAACATCGCCATTCTCATCTCTCATTTGTATTTAATGTTTCATTCATCGTGTTTTGTTGACAAAGGGGAAACCCGAAACGTCCACAATATACGTGCTCGTCTATTAAACTGAATCTTCCATTCCATTTAGTTATTGGTGTTAACACATTCTGGCCAATATAAGGAAAATGTGTTTTATCAATGAACGCACGCAGAAATCTTTGCGTCTAGTCTTTCAACTTAAAATAAATAGAGTAGATACTAATGAATTTATCATGTCCTAGTAAACTGCTCCCCCCCCCCCCCACCCCCTTTATTCTTTTAAATTTATGGTTGGTGTTAGTAGGTGTAGACTATGACATGTGCTTTTACTCTCGTTGCCATTCGTCGGCATTCGTCGGCATTCGTCGGCATCACACACTATTGAGTTGCGGGTTACTGAGATGTACATGGAAGTAGTTTTTAATTATAAAATGTAGCGTCTGTGTATAATGTGTTTTACATAGCATGTTGATAATTTCTAGCATGATAAATTTATCTTGTGTGTTAGTTGAAACTCCCGGCATGCGACGTAAAAATGAATTAAAAACAAAACAAAACAAACCAAAACTAGGTTTATGTTGGAAAAGAGGTAATTGGAAACCTGAAAAAGATAAAATGAAATTAGAATGAAATAGATATTATAATTCTTCTGCTCATGTTACAGAGATAACAAAGAGTAATATTTTTTACAATTTGGAAAATCGCTTCGAAATGAGAAACACATTATGTATGTAAACACATTTCAGGCATATTCACAGTGCGGCTATGTGGTCTAGTGGTATGACACTCGCTTTCGGATCGGAAGGTCCTGGGTTCGAGCCTCGCGCTCGGCGCATAGTTGAGTCCTTGGAAAAGGCTCTTTACTCACATCATTCTCTCACCGTACTCAGGTGTAAAATGAATACCTGGCCGTTAACAACGTTGTCTTTGTCCGAGAAATTGTAACATCGCCTAACAGGCGTCTTGTTCTGTCCTACATGTTAAATGTTGCTGTTGACCAGGGACCCCTTATAAAGCGCTTTGAGCACATTTAGTAGACATTGCGCTATATAAAAGCTCAATTTAACGCTCAACGCTCACAGTGGTGGAGCGGCTTGTATTTTGTTATGTGACGAAGTCAAGGCATGTTTGAGCCTGGACAGTGACCTGTGGGATGATGATCAACGAAAAGGCCCCAATAAAGCACTTTGAACATATTACTATCAATCAACTCATGTATGAATGAGTACCTAACTCATTCAATCTTAGAGATTTCTGCTATTTTTCAAAATTTGGAAAAATGTATTTAAAATGAGCATGTACATAGATAGTTTTATTCAACTATCGTTTACATGTAAAAATTAAGAACATTAGCTTTGATACTACGCCTATAGATAGTTCGAAGATGACGTCACTCACATCATTGTTATTGTTTTTTGCCATCCGCGTTTATGAGTAATGCTCACTGAACTGTATTAATCCGACTATAAACGTTCATGGATACAAACAATTTTGTGTGTTGGTCCGTTATACTTCCGGATGGCAATGTTATGAGCTTCTTAGCCAAGCGCATACTATCTATGATTTGTATCTGAAAAATGTAATAATTAGGCATGGGGTAAAAGTAACCCCGGGTATAGATAGTTCGAAGTTGACGTCACTCAGGTCTTTGTTATTGTTTTTTGCAATCCGCGTTTATGAGTAATTATCATTAAATTGTATTAACCGGACTATAAACGATCATGATTACACACAGTTTTGTGTGTTGGTCCGTTATACTTCCGGATGGCAATGTTGTGAACTTCTTAGCCAAGTGCATACTATCTATAGATCTTTCCCATATAACTATAACTTTGGTAGCATGCGTTTAGGTAAATTATTCACAACATCTGCCAACGGATTTATAATGCCAACACACAAAACTGTGTGTAACCTTAAACGTTTATAGAGTGTATGCGTTTGGCTAAGAAGCTCACAACATTGCCATCCGGAAGTACATATAACGGACCAACACACAAAACAATGTGTAACCTTTAACGTTCATAGTCTGGTTAATACAGTTTAGTGAGAATTACTCATACACATGGCCAAAAGCAATAACAAAGACCTGAGTGACATCAACGTCGTTCTATCTATATTCTGATTGATAGAATTTAGTGAGTACTAATAATTAAAATGGCTGTCTAAAAACAATAACAAACAGCTGGGTGACGTCAATATCGTTCCATCTATAATGAGAAAAATTTCATTTCTTCAAATTTTATGCTAACTATAGAGAAATGAGTAAAAAAATGTTGGTTACGTACATCCTAATACACGTGTCGATTTTATTATAGACCAGTTGGTAATGATAGGGTTAATAAATGAAAGAATTGAAATAAACAAAACAAGAGGCAGATATTAACCCTTTCTGATACGTGCACATGAGACGTATCTGTTCACGTGGCCAAGTCGTCTGCCTAATTGAGCAATCAGATAACAGTAATAACACGACTTGGTCTGGCAGAATATAAAAATGGAGGGAAGCCATGAAGCCACGAACAAAGCCTTCATTCAAGACAATGGTGCTGCCACATCTGATAAAAACAAAACAAAACAAAAAACAAACAACAAAACAACAAAACAAGAAAACAGCAAAACACTTATTAATTAAAATAAGATTTTGGCTAGAAAACTTTGTCCTTTAAATATCGATCGATTACAATGACCTTCATCTTGCCTATAACAATCAAATATCAAAGAGAGAGAGAGGAGAGAAGAGAGAGAGAGAGGAGAGAGAGAGAGAGAGAGAGAGTGAGAGAGGGGATAGAGAGTGAGAGAGGGGGAGAGAGGGGTTTAGAGAGAGAGAGAAGAAAGAGAGAGAGAGAAGAGAAAGAGAGAGAGATAGAAGAGAGAGAGAAAGAGAGAGAAGAGAGAGAGGAGAGGGGGAGAGAGAGGGGAGATGAGATAGAAGAGAGAGAGAAGAGAGAGATGAGTGAGAGAGAGTGAGTGAGAGAGAGATAGATAGAGAGAGGAGAGAGGAGAGACTGAGAGAGAGAAAGAGAGAGAGAAGAGGGAGAGAGTGAGAGGGAGAGACTGAGAGAGAGAAAGAGAGAGAGAGTTAGAGGGAGAGACTCAGAGAGAGAGACTGAGAGAGAGAAAGAAAGAGAGAGTGAGAGGGAGAGACTGAGAGAGAGAGAGACTGAGAGAGAGAAAGAGAGAGAGAGAGACTGAGAGAGAGAAAGAGAGAGAGAGAGGAGGAGAGAGAGAGAGAGAGGGAGAGAGAGAGAGAGAGAGAGAGAGAGAGAGAGAGAGAGAGAGAGAGTATTTGGCAAGATGATGGTGATTTTAATAGAACGACATTTAATTTGAAGGGCGAGTTTACTGGCCAAACTTTTAAAACGTGTTTTTTTTTTCCAGAGTTCGACAGAATGAATGGAAGTGACACGCTTTACCAAAAAAAACCCACAAGGCTTTGTGCTGATAAAATTGATTAAAGCCACAAGCCGCTGTGGTATGCACTTGTAATTTTACTTACTTATCCACGTCCTATCCCAAGGATAGCAGATAATAATTTTGGTATTCTTTTTGTTGTTGTTGTTGTTCTTACACTCTTAGAATATCTGTCACTGCCTTCAACCAGGTACTCATTCACGCCTGAGTCGAGTTGGGTAATGTGAGTAAAGTTCCTTTATCCAAGGACATAACGTTGGGCCTATCATTTTTTTTTTTACAATCACTGTCACCATTATCATGGTAGAGATGACTGACACCCATCATATCAGCCTTAACATAGCTTGACGTTTGTGACAATAAATAAATAACTAAATTGAGCTTTTATTTAGCGCAATATCCACTAAACATGCTCAAAGCGATTTACAAGGGGTCCCTGGGCAACAGCGACACTTAACATGTAGGACGGGACATGACGTCTGTGAAGCGATATTACAATTTTTCGGACAGAGACAACGCTGTTAACGGTCAGGTACCCATTTTACACCTGAGTACGGTGAGAGAATGTGAGTAAAGAGTCTTTTCCAAGGACTCAACTATGCGCCGAGCGAGGCTCGAACCCAGGACCTTC
The DNA here is from genome assembly GCF_034508935.2 of Berghia stephanieae. Taxonomy (NCBI): domain Eukaryota; kingdom Metazoa; phylum Mollusca; class Gastropoda; order Nudibranchia; family Aeolidiidae; genus Berghia; species Berghia stephanieae. The sequence goes on from NC_088362.1 coordinate 5,440,643, forward strand.
TGATCCGAAAGCGAGTGTCATACCACTAGACAACATAACCGCACAAGATGAGACACCGAAACGCTGAGTGTGAGCGTTGAGCCATCAGGCCCCAAATAACCTTACATTTCACTCACTCACAATCAACTCACAAGTTCATGGTGCCATCGGGCCCCAAATAACATTACATTTCACTCACTCACAATCAACTCACTAGTTCATGGAGCCATCGGGCCCCCAAATAACATTACATTTCACTCACTCACAATCAACTCACTAGTTCATGGAGCCATCGGGCCCCAAATAACATTACATTTCACTCACTCACAATCAACTCACTAGTTCATGGAGCCATCAGGCCCCAAATAACCTTACATTTCACTCACTCACAATCAACTCACAAGTTCATGGTAACATGAGGATGAGCGTGCACTAGTTTCATTACCCCTTTCTTAATATATTTTTGCACAACAAAGAAATGGAGAGAGAAAAGAAAGAGATAGTATATATATATATATATATATATATATTATAATATATATATATATATATATATATATATATATATATATATATATATATATAGATAGATAGATAGATAGATAGAGAGAGAGAGAGAGAGAGAGAGAGAGAGAGAGAGAGAGAGAGAAAGAGAGAGAGAGAAGACACAGACAGACAGACAGAGAGAGAGAGATAGATAGATAGATAGATAGAGAGAGAGAGAGAGAGAGAGAGAGAGACAGACGGACAGAGAGATATAGGGAGAGAAAGAGAGAGAGAGAGTAAGAGAGAGAGACAGACAGACAGACGGACACACACACACACAAAGAGAGAGAGAGAGAGAGAGAGAGAGAGAGAGAGAGAGAGAGAGAGAGAGAGAGAGAGAGAGAGTTTTTATTTTATTCCGCACGCAAATGATAAATCAAAAAACTATTTTGGAGATAAACAATCATGCAGCCATTTTTATTTCCATTCGTAACCGCACACATTCATCCGTTCGTTCAATCTTCCATTCATTCATTCATTCATTCATTCATTCATTCATTCATTCATTCATTCATTCATTTTTACGTTCATTCGTTCACACTTGATTCTTTCTTTTATTCGTTATTTTTTTTTTTTTTTGCATTTCCACATACAAAATAATCAATCAATTATAATGTGCGGCTATATGGTCTAGTGGTATGACACTCGCTTTCGGATTGGAAGGTCCTGGGTTCGAGGCTCGCGCTCGGCGCATAGTTGAGTCCTTGGAAAAGGCTCTTTACTCACATTCTCTCACCGTAATCAGGTGTAAAATTAGTACCTGGCCGTTAACAGCGTTGTCTATATCCGAAAAATTGTAATATCGCCTAACAGGCGTCATGTCCCGTCCTACATGTTAAATGTTGCTGTTGACCAGGGACCCTTTGTAAAGCGCTTTGAGCACATTTAGTGGATTTTGCGCTATATAAAGCTCAATTTTAAAGGTTTAATTTTTTAAATTAATTATTTACCAGTGCTTTCACCAACTATCCAACCAAGCTACCAATCTTTTCTTTTATTCTGTCGTTCATTGATACATCCAGCCATCTATCCATCTCTTCTTCCTTCCATCCTTCCACCTATCCATCTTTCATACTTTTCATCCATCTATCCATCCATACACCCATCCACCAACCCCTTCCATCCACCCATTCATTTATCTATCCATCCATTCATCCAGCCACCAATCTATCTATTCATCATATCCATCCACCCACCCATCCATCTATCCATCCATCCATCCTTCCACAGATTCATTTATCTATCTATCCATTCATCCATCCATCAATCTATCTATTGATCCATCCATCCACCCACCCATCCATCCATCCATCCATCTATCAAACCATCCATCCATTCATCCATCCACTCAGACCATCATTCATCCATCCATCCATCCATCCATCCATCCAACCACCCATCCATTCATCCACCTATCCACCCATCGATCCATTTATCCACCCAAGCATCCACCCACCCACCCATCCATCCATCCATCCATCCATTCATCCACCATCCACCCACCCATCCATCCATTTATCCAAGCATCCACCCATCCATCCATCTATCCATCCATCCCTCCATCTATTCATCCACCATCCACCCATCCATCCATCCATCCATCCATCCATTCACTCATTCATTCATTCATTCATTCATTCATTCATTCATCTGCTGATGTTCGTGAGAAAATGCTCTTCAAACAACAAGAGTATAATGAATGCAAGTTGTGTGAACGCCACCGCCACAGACGTGCTGCGTACGACACCTGTAAAACGTTAACATCATTTACGTAATGCATGATGCATATATTATATTATTTCATGCTTATAAGCAGTGGCGTGGCGTGCTTACAGTATAAGGTGGTGCCAGAATTAGAAGAAAATTACTTAAAACATGCTATATTTGTAAATACGAAAGAAAGCTAAAAATATTAAAGAACAGACTTACTCAAATAAGTAAGAGGCGGAAGACTATATACTATTTTTCAGTTTTATTTGTTTTAAATGCTGTTATCCATTTTTAAAAGATGGAGCTGTGCCAGGCACCAAATCAACCAATATAGCCACGCCCCTGAAAGTAGCCCATGTTTCCCAATAGAAAATAAAGAAAGAAAAATATGCACTCTCAATAGACTGACTTCTACTTAAGTGCCCTTTGCCTATAGATAGTTCGAAGATGACGTCACTCAGGTCTTTGTTATTGTTTTTTGCCATCCCCGTTCATGAGTAATGCTCACTGAACTGTATTAATCCGACTATAAACGTTCATGGATACACACAGTTTTGTGTGTTGGTCCGTTATACTTCCGGATGGCAATGTTATGAGCTTCTTAGCCAAGCGCATTCTATCTATACTATTTTTCAATTTTATTTGTTTTAAATGTTGTAATCAATTTTTAAAAGATGGAGCTGTGCCAGGCACCAAATCTACCAATATAGCCACGCCCCTGAATTATAAGTAGCCCATGTTTCCCCATAGAAAAGAAAGAAAGAAAAATATGCACACTGACACTGAATAAACTGACTTCTATCTACTTAAGTGCGCTTTGCCTTTACCGTCGCAATTGGATTCAGTAGTCTGATGTCACACCGCCCGGCAACGGCGGCCATCTTGGTTCTAAACAAAGAAAATCATTACTTTATATTCTTCATGCTGGCTAGAACTTTTCATATGTCTTGTGATTAGAATGTGTAAAAGTCAAAACATGATCAAATGTATGGGTTTTTTTTCTCCTCTGGATACGCTTTTATGCTCGCCTGAGAAATATTTCATCCGGGCATCCGCCATTGTTCCGATAGTTTAGAGCCAGTGTTACTAAGTTACCATGCGTCATTAGGAAGGAAGTGACGTTACGACTGTTGAAGAGTATTGTAAACTCTAACGAAAGAGTGAAAATGGAGAGGCTTCGTATTGTTCCCATACGAAGCCTGTCCATTTTCACTCTTTCGTTAGTATTTTCACGATCACCGGCTTCAGGCAGCCCCTACCGTTTTCTAATGGAAAACTCATAACCTGAAACTGCACCAAAAAAAAAAAAAAAAAAAAAAAAAAACAAAAAAAAAAATTTAAAAAAAAAAAATATATATATAATAAAAAAATATATTAAAAAAAAAAAAAAAAAAAAAATAAGGAAAAAAAAACCACAACAAAAAGCAATCAAAAAATACATGACCGAAAAAAAAAAAAGAATAAAAGAACAAAAAAACCCACAAAAAACAAAAAAAAAAACTTCAAAATTCACGGGGATGGATGGCCACCAATATGAAGTAAACAATGAATAATGAAATCTTTTATTTCCTTGAATAGTAACACTTTTGGTGGTCCTCGTTGTGTACTGGGACGGTGCCATGCCAGACAAAGCAAGGAAGGAAGAAAATTACAAGAAAAAATCCTAGACTGGAAGGCAGGCTGATTTTTTGGGGATTTAAAAAAATTCTATTTTTCTTTCTTGCTTTGCATGGCATTGTAGTTTCATAGAGAGCGGTGGGGGCCACAAATTACACAGAAACTCCTAGTAGTTTGTGGTGGGGGCTGCCTGAAACGTGGGGTCGTGAAAATACTAAAGAAAAAAAAAAGTGATCATGGAGAGACTTCGGATGGGAACAATACAGACAATGGATGTTTCCGGTACAAACCCTTCGTCAGCATAACACAGGTGTTTGCTCCTAAATTTCCAAATGTGTTCACAGGCACGTCTTCCGTGTTTTGAAGTCCTAAGTCTAACGCTTAACTCTCTCCTTACCAGATAATTTTAACATTTCCCACGAAAATTCACCCCCTCCCAACACGAAAAGAGACTTTTCTTAGTCAAACAAAAAAGTAACAAGTGAGCTCTACAACAACACAGTGTTTAGTATCTATAGCTGTAATCAAAGCATTTCTTTACATTTTGTGATGTACAAGAGAAATCAGAATGGGACAATTGTCGGTTGCATCGTAACGAATGTGACGATTTTCCTACGGTTGGTAAGGAGAGGGTTAACAACAGCTTCGGCTTTTCATTTCCCATACAAATCAGCCGATTCTGTGATCAATCAATAGGGAATGAGATTAACGGAAGAGTAGCGTCCATTGATTGGACGTCACCCATAGTCTGTGACGTCACCGGCGGAAAAGTTATTAGAGAGAGAACGTCATGTTGGTTGTGCGCATTCGTCTATCGTCCTTGCTTCCGGTGAAAGCGGCTTGAGACACTTCAAAACCAAATTGACGATCTCTCTGTAAGGTGACGACATCATCCCTCGACATCATCCCATCAAAATGTATAGACAGTATGCACTTGGCTAAGGAGCTCACAACATTGCCATCCGGAAGTATAACGGACCAACACACAAAACTGTGTGTATCCATGTGTCTGGTTCATACAGTTTAGTGAGAAGTACTCATAAACGTGGATGGCAAAAACAATAACAAAGACTTGATTGACGTCATCTTCGTTCTATCTATAGATAGTATGCGCTTGCCTAAGAAGCTCATAACATTGCCATCCGGAAGTATAACGGACCAACACACAAAACTGTGTGTATCCATGAACTTTTATAGTCCGGTTAATATAGTTCAGTGAGCATTACTCATAAACGCGGATGGCAGAAAACAATAACAAAGACCTGAGTGACGTCATCTTCGAACTATCTATAGATAGAATGCGCTTGGCCAAGGAGTTCACAACATTGCCATCCGGAAGTATAGATAGTATGCACTTGGCTAAGAAGCTCATAACATTGCCATCCGGAAGTATAACGGACCAACACACAAACTCTGTGTAACCATGAACTTTTATAGTCTGGTTAATACAGTTTAGTGAGAACAACTCACAAACGCGGATGGCAAAAACAATAACAAAGGCCTGAGTGACGTCATCTGCATACTATCTATTGGTAAGCAAATTCATACATACATACATACATACATACACATAGTGCTTACTTCCAAGTTATACAACCATAATGAATGACAACTCATCAAATGGCCTATTTTTAGGCATTGAGACAGAATTGACAAGCAGAGAGAGACAATCGGATAGGGGAATGGATGGCCATCACCTTGTGACATTTTACCAACAGTTCGGCACGCCAGGCCTTTTAATACAACAGTCAAAACAATGTCAATAAATGGCAGCATTTACACTTGGTGACTCCCCTGGACGTATTGATGCTATGAGTTTAGTTAAAATAGAGAGAAAAATAAAAATGAGTAGATGTGACTCATAAGGGAACAACACAAAAACAAACAACATTTCGGCCCTTGGCTTTCGTCAGGAGACAAAAAACACAAACACAAATATGTAAATTTACAAAATATCATTGTATTGTTTCCACATTTGACGAAATGGGATATTTTGTAAATTTACATATTTGTGTTTGTGTTTTTTGTCTCCTGACGAAGGCTAAGGGCCGAAACGTTGTTTGTTTTGTGTTGTTCCCTTATATATGAGTCACATCTACTCATTTTATTTTTCTCTCCATTTTACTGGTTCATTTAGGCACCTCTGTCTTTAGTTAAAATACTAACACCATCCGCCGGCCGGATAAAACGCACCAACACACAAAACTATGTGTATTCCTAAGCGTTTATAGATAGACCGAAATTGAATTGACGTCACTCAGCTCTTAGTATTTTTAGCCAGCCATTTTTATGAGTTGTTCTCATTTAATTGTATCAATATCAATCAGACTATTTGATGCTGTGCGCTTAGATAATTTACTCACAACATTTCGCCGGCCGGATAAAACGCACCAACACACAAAACCGTGTGTAACCGTAACAGTTTATAGTCTGAATATTACAACTTAGTGAGAGCTACTCGTAAAAATGGATGGCAAAAACATCCTTATAAAAAATTTAAAAAAAAATTAAATAAAAAATATAATAAAATACAAAACAAAAACAAAAACAAAACAAAAACAACCAACAAAAAAAAAAAAAAAAAACAAAACAAAAACAACCAACAAAAAAACAAAAACAAAAACAAAACAAAAAACAACAACAAAAAACAAAAACAAAAACAAAACAAAAACAACCAACAAAAAACAAAAACAAAAACAAAACAAAAACAACCAACAAAAAACAAAAACAAAAACAAAACAAAAACAACCAACAAAAAACAAAAACAAAAACAACCAAAAACAACCAACAAAAAACAAAACAAAAACAAAACAAAAACAACCAACAAAAAACAAAAACAAAAACAAAACAAAAACAACCAACAAAAAACAAAAACAAAAACAAAACAAAAACAACCAACAAAAAACAAAAACAAAAACAACCAAAACAACCAACAAAAAACAAAACAAAAACAAAACAAAAACAACCAACAAAAAAAAAAAAAAACAAAAAACAAAACAAAACAAAACAAAAAAAAAAAAAACAATTAAAAAAAATACAATACTAAAGAGCTACTGAGTGGTGTAAATTTCATTCACGATTTTGTGTGACCCTTCGTGTTGGGAGGAGGAAAAACTGAGTCAATCGAAATAAGAACTAAAACCTTTGTACATATTTAGTGACCCTTCCTTTCTTCTTCTTCTTCTTCTTCTTCTTCGTTCCTCTGATGGACATCTATGGCTGCAGTCCGATATCTGCTATGAAGTCTGTGGTCCGCTTTAGGTCCTCAGCCTCACCATAGAGCTTTGTGTTGAGTGTTGTAGGGGTGACCCAGTGGTTCGAACGTTGCACGTTGTATAATGGGCAATCCATAAGCACATGTAAAGTGGTTTCATGGTCGGTTCCACATGGGCAATAAGGGGTTGTTCCAATACCTAGCTTTGTAAACATATGTCCTCTTAGGCTATTGTGTCCTGTTCGGAGGCGGAATAGAGTGACTTGGCTACTTCGCTGAATGGCATGGATTGGATCCTGCTTGTTGTGTTTCAGGTGTGTGTCATTCCTTTCTTTGTCTATTTTTAACTTTATTATTTTCTTTTGCTGATGGTAAGTGATTGACGACTTCGGTTGTTCCTTTTGGGCTCCTTCTTTGGCCAGTTGATCGGCAATTTCATTTCCATATATACCTACATGACTTGGAATCCACTGCAGCACAATTTTTCCTGTTTTATCAGATAAGCCCTCAAGGGCCTCCACAGTGTGTGCGGCTTCAGAGTCCTGGTAATTTTCAATAGACCGGAGAGCATCATCAGAGTCTGTCAAGTAAACCACATTTTTCCCGTATAGTCTGTGATCTCTGGATAGTTCTTTTGTTGCATTGAGGATGGCTTTTTCTTCAGTTTTAGTACTTGTGCACATTGAACCCACTGATACAGATATTTTTGTTTCTGTTTTATCTGTCCAGTGTATGAGTGCACCAGCACCTCCATTCATGAGGGGGCCGGAAACTGAGCCATCTGTATAAACTCTTATCCAGTTGGTCATTGGGTACTTTTTATCGATCATCTTTAGGGTTTGAGCATTGTCATTATTGCTTCGAATGTTTTTCTTGTTGATGGTTATGGATTTTTGTTTCTTTTTCCACGGTGGTGGTTTGAGATTTGGGACATTGATTTGGGCAATATCTTCCTTTGGTGTCACTTTATATTTGCTCTCTAGTTTTTGTCCCAAGGCGATGAAGTTTTCCCTTTTGAGTCGATTCTCTTTCTTTTCCATTGTACTTGGATGCAGTGGTTGGGATTCCATGAATTTTATCTTTGAGAATTGTGTCATTATTTTTAAATTTCGTTGTTCTTTGAGAGGTTTTATTCCTGTGTGGGTTTCCATCTTGTGAATTGGTGTTGTTTTCATTGCTCCAGTGATCACGCGTAGGCATTGGTTTTGGACTTTTTCAACCTTTTGAAATTGAGCCTGTGAGCACGTTCCCCATGCCGATATGGCATAGTCTATTGCAGGTCTTACATATCCAAGATATGTCTTTTTCAGGACTTTTGAGTTTGCTCCCCATTGCGTTCCAGCAAGTTTTCGGAGAAGCTGCATTCTCTTGTACCCTTTCTGTTGACTTTCATCTATTTGATGTTTCCAAGTGAGTCGAGGGTCAAATTTCACTCCTAAATACTTAGGCATAAGGTCTTCTCTCAGAATCTTTCCATCCAAAGTTAATCGCATAGATTGCTTTTTGGTTGATAAGCTGAATGTTGTGTATGTGGTTTTATCAGCATTTACTCTCATACCCCAGTCTTTTGTCCATTTGCTCAAAGCATCAAGAGTCATCTGTATCCTGGCCTTTGCGGTACCAATATTTCTTTCAGTGCATATCAGTGCAAGGTCATCTGCATACATGGCTGCTTTTACTCCTCTGCATTTGGTTTCGCAGATGTCATTGATAAAAACGACAAAGAGGGTTGGTGAGATAACCCCGCCTTGTGGTACTCCATTTGTCATGTTCGTTAGCTTGCTTTTAGAGTTTTGAGATTGGACTCTTGCTTTTCGATTTGTGAGGTAATCTTTAATCCATGCAAACATGTTGTGTGAAACGTTGGCTTTCTTAAGTTTGAGAAGTAGTCCTTTTGTCCAGACTTTGTCAAATGCCTTTTCCATATCCACCCAAACTGTGACTGTGTGTTTTTTTTCTTGGTAACCATTTTCGATCAGCTGCGAGATGTATGTTATCTGGTCCTCTGTGCAGCGAAATTGTCTGAAACCAGCCTGTTCATCTGATATCAACTTATTGCTTTCTAAATACCATTGGAGACGGCGATTAACAATTCTCTCCATCAGTTTACCCAAGCAGCTTGTCAAACTTATTGGTCGGTAACTTTCGGGTTTATTTTTTGGCTTGCCATCCTTCTTTATTGGTATCATGGTTGCCTGTTTCCATTTGAGCGGAAGTTTACCCTGTTTCCAACTTGCATTGAACAGTTGCTTCATTTTCCTCTTTGTGAGGGTTCCTAGGTGTTTCAACATGTCATTAGTAACATCATCTGGACCTGGTGATTTGTTCGTTTTTAGAGATTTCAAGGCAATTTCTACTTCTTCTTTTTTAATCGAACTGAACATGACATCATCTGTGGATTCTTTGGGTGTATCCTTGTGTTTTCTCAATTCTTTGTGGACTTCTCGTTTTCGTTCTTTTCTAATCTGTATACTCCCAACACTTGAGTACTGCTTTATAAAACAGTTTGCTGCTTGTTTTTTGTTGAGAATCCTCCCCTGATCATCTTCTACTGATGGTGCAGCATATCTGTTTTCTTGTCCACTTAGAGCTTTGGTTAGGTTCCATAACTTTCTTCCGTCTCTGTCGTAGTCAAGTTGTCTGGTTTTTTCATGCCATGCTTCCTGTTTTGCTTTTATTGTTTCTTTCCTGAGAGTTTTTTCAGCCTCTTTGTAAATTTCCATATTCTCATCATTTGGCTCTCTCTCTGCTTTTTTTCTGTGTTCAGTGACTTGGCTGTTGAGACTTCCTAATTTTTCAGTCCATCCTGGACAGTAGTCCTTTCTTGATCCTCTGGGGATTGATTCTTTTGCAGCTTTCATGATTGATTTTGTGAAAGCTTTGGCTGATTTTTCTACATTCCTTGTTTTACAGTTTATCTCTTTTGTATAACTATCAGTCAACTTTGAAAACAGAGTCCAGTCTGCTTTTTTATAATTCCATCTCGGAGGTGGTGCCTTTCTGTCTTTTGCATATTCTTCAGTTATTTCAACCAGAATGGGACGATGATCACTTCCTGCCAGTTGTTCCTTTATCTGTTTACTGACTTTTCCGGTGAGATCTTCAGATATGAGAGTTAGGTCTGGAGTTGATGTTGTCTTCCATGCTCTTGAGAAGTATGTATCTGGGTCATCTTCATTTCTGACAATTTGAAGCTTACTGTCTGTAAGCCAATTTTCAAGGGTTTCACCTTTTCTGTCTAAGTCATTGTATCCCCAGCTTGGGGAGTGGCTATTGAAGTCTCCCACAACAATGAACTGTTCTTCTTCACTTCTTATGTTTTCAATTGGCAGATTCTCAGATGGTGGGCTGTAACAGTTATATATTGTGTATTGCAATTTGTTTTTGGTAATTTTTACAGCCAATATTTCAACAGATTCATCTGTCGTTATTTCATTTGTCGCTATGTCATTTCTGACGAAGATGATTACTCCACCTTTGTTCCGTTCTTTTCTGTCTTTCCTAAAATGTTGATATCCCCTTATTGAACACCTAATGTTTTCTGTGAGGTGTGTCTCCTGTATGCAGGCAATATCTATCTTCTCATCCTGAAGAAACTTGGAGAGGGCAGTCTTTTTATGTTGTATCCCTTCTGCATTCCATTGTAGCAATTTGATAGTTCCAGTAGTCCGTAACCTTGCATCTCCTACCCTGGTTCCACAGTAGGAGGGCAAGGTACCACCAGATCGCTTGGGTGAACCCTGTTTATCAGGGCTCGACGCTAGGTCCGTCCGGCGGGAATCCCCAGACTTCGCGCCATATCGTCCGGCAGTTTTGTTGTCCATCATTGTGAGGAGGATGCGTGTCACATTAATTTTTGGGTTGGTTTCCCTCACCAGACTATTTGCGCCTTTCGGCTCTGCGACTCCGACTTCAGCGGTTCTTTATTCTCTGGATGTGATTCCATAGCCTTTCATCTTCCCAGATCCACAAGGCAGTGGTGGTTTGAAGTTGGAGTTTTCCTTCTCCTAGACAGACTGCTTTCCAAGGCTATGAGCTCTGTCCACCCATTAATGGTGTCTAGGCTGGGAGTCCAGGAGGGTATCTTTGTAGAGTGACAGTTTCCCTTCACCCCACCAGCGTCATGGGGCTAGCACAGCTTATTGCGTGAACTAGGGCAATCTGGCCACGGTGGTTGATTCCTCCCTTCATCCGTCACCTCAGACACATAGAAACTCGTGTCATCAGCCAGTTAGAAAGTTCCTTTCGGAATACTCCAACCGTTGCCCAGGAGGCGGGCGGGGAAGAATGCCCCTACGTGGACCCTGACACGAGCTGGAATGGGTTGCGGATCAGTACTGATCAAAATAATCCAATCCTGCCTCCCACCCTTCCTTTCAAAACGGTAATATTCAGGATAAACCCGATGCCAAAAAGGGATTTTAGAATTAAAATGACCAGAAATCTGAAACTGTATTTCTTGACAGTTGCATAAATTCTATCATTATATTATATTGATTCTCTTCAATACAACGTCAAAACTTAAACAAAATCTTATATCTTTAAAATTATAAAGTCATTATTTATTACCTAAACCACACAGAAATCTAAACGAAAAGGTGAAAGTGGAAATGTTTCCGATGGGAACAGTACAGCCAATGGCCGTTTTGGCTACACATATGTGACCCACCGTATCAAAGCGGTATTATGTCGGGATCCACTCGGTAAGGGAAATTGAA
>NC_088362.1:5454926-5464926 GCF_034508935.2 Berghia stephanieae
TGAAAAGACTAAAAAAAAAAAAAAAAAAAAAAAGGGAACGAAATTGACGCCACTTTGTTATTCTTTTTAGACAGCCATTTTAATGATTAGTTCTCACTAATAAATTCTATCAATCAGGCTATAGATAGTATGCAGATGACGTCACTCAGGCCTTTGTTATGGTTTTTGCCATCCGCGTTTGTGAGTTGTTCTCACTAAACTGTATTAACCAGACTATAAAAGTTCATGGTTACACAGAGTTTGTGTGTTGGTCCGTTATACTTCCAGATGGCAATGTTGTGAACTCCTCGGCCAAGCGCATTCTATCTATAAACGGTTAAGGTTGCACAAAATATTATGCACTGGTAGGTTGTATCCGGCGGGCGGATGCTGTGAGTATTTTACCTAACCGTGTGTGTGTGTGTGGGGGGGGGGCGCTGCAATGGAAGCTGAATGTGGAATAATAATAATAATAATAATAATAATAATAATAATAATAATAATAATGATAATAATAATAATGATAATAATAATAATAATAATAATAATAATAATAATAATAATAATAATAATAATAATAATAATAATAATAATAATAATAATAATAATAATAATAATAATAACTGTAAGTTGACATTCTCTCGGGACGAAATGTGAATGTTTACAGTATTGTGACAGATGGCGATGTGCAGCAATGACCAATGACAACGATGACCCTCGCATGACATGACATTCAGACACACACCTCTGTCACATTACAGTTTGTTGTTACCTGTTCCCGCCAAATTTCGCCACCCTTCGTCACTTCCTAACCTCCTCCCTTTTCGCCTTTTAAAAAATATATTTTTCGGCCAAACAAAGGATTCAGTATCGTGATTTAAAAAAAAATAAGACTTGAGTGACGTCAACTTCGATCTATCTATATTTATATAGTATGCGCTTGGCTAAGAGGCTCACAACATTGCCATCCAAAAGTATAACGGACCAACACACAAAACTATGTGTAACCATGTACGTTTATAGTCTAGTTAATACAGTTGAGTGAGAATTACTCATAAACGCGGATGGCAAAAAACAATAACAAAGACCTGAATGACGTCAACATCATTCTATCTATAGAACGAAGATGACGTCAAACGGTTCTTTGTTATTGTTTTTGCCATCCACGTTTATGAGTAATTCTCACTAAACTGTATGAACAAGACAACAAATGTTCACGGATACACACAGTTTTGTGTGTTGGTCCGTTATACTTCCGGATGGCAATGTTATGAGCTCCTTAGCCAAGCGCATACTATCTATATTTTCGGCCAAACAATCGATTCAGTATCGTGTATCCAAATAAAATAAGTTGGTGAATTGACCAGAATCTGTTCGTAGGAAAATCGGAACGATCTATTGATGCTACGCGTTTAGGTAAAATAATTACAATATCCGCCAGCCGGAACCAACATACCAACACACAAAACTGTTTGTCAAACTTGAACGTTTATAGTATGATATAATTAAGTGAAAAGTAATCACTAAATGACTGTCTAAAAGCAATAACAAAGAGCTGAGTGACGTAAGATTCGTTCCTTCTACCTTAACTTTTCATTAATTGGTCATTTTGCAAAATGTACTTAAAGCGACCTATATAGTGAAAAGTGCAAGTCACCTCGCCTTAGCTCAATTTGCCGCGCTGCACTGCGGCTAACGCCTGGGTTATTCCCGTCTTCTCTTGCTTGGAATACACCCTAAAGACAAATTTCCCCCATGGGATGAATAAAGGGAATTTCATTTATTTTTATTTATTTCAATAAAGCATTGTGAAGCTCACTGACCATGGTGAACCCTTGAAACTGCGCTATATAAATGTCCATATATTCATTTAAGTCCGGATTTGAATCACATCGGATCTTACTCTAAAAAAAACTTTTCACAAAGGCATTCATAAACGTGCGGCTATGTGGTCTAGTGGTATGACACTCGCTTTCGGATCGGAAGGTCCTGGGTTCAAGCCCCGTGCTCGGTGCATAGTTGAGTCCTTGGAAAAGGCTATTTACTCACATTCTCTCACCGTACTCAGGTGTGAAATGAGTACTTGGCCGTTAACAGCGTTGTCTTTGTCTGAAAAATTGTAATATCGCCAACAGGCGGCATGTCCCGTCCTACATGTTAAATGTTGCTGTTGACCAGGGACCTCTCGTAAAGCGCTTTGAGCACATTTAGTGGATTTTGCGCTATATAAAGCTCAATTTTTTTAATTAAAAAAAAATTTCTGCTGAATGTTTTTAAGAGTCGAGAACAGCTCAAAACAAATTTTATGGAAGGGTTAATTTAATTTCTCGTGCTTCCTTTTCTTTCTTCCTTGTTTTTGTTTTTCATCATCACTTTTAAATGTAATCATTCTATTTCTATTTGTTTTGGTGGCGTGTCTAATTCATTCATAATTTTTCATTCATCATGAATTCAGACCAGTCGGGCAATTATTAATTTCCATGCCACGTCGTAAGTAATTAACAATGTTATCACTCTAGCCTAAAACAAGAACCTTGTCATGTAGCCTAATAATAATAACAGCATGCAAATCTCACCAATTTTATACTTTGTACAATATTATCATAAACGTTCCAACCACTTACTTATGAAGGGCAATGATTAATTAATGTGTTCTAAATATATATTATCTTACTTGACTTATTGCCTTCCACTTTCTAATCATCCGACTTGGACGCCTCGGCAGCTTCTCTAATTCTATAGATAGTATGCGCTCGGCCAAGAAACTCATAACATTGCCATCCGGAAGTATGACAGACCAACACACAAAACTGCGTGCAATCATGAACCTTTATAGGCAGGTTAATACAGTTTAGTGAAAATTGGATTCAATAGTCTGATGTCACGTCGCCCAGCAACGGCGGCCATCGTGGTTCTAAACAAAGAAAACCTGTACTTTTTATTCTTTATGCTGGCTAGAACTTTTCATATCTCTTGTGATCAGAATATGTAAAAGTCAAAACATGATCAGATTTATAATGTTTTTTTCCCCCCTCCTGATTCGCTTTTATCCTCGTCGGAGAAATATTTCATAAGGGCGTCCACCATTGTTCCGATAGTTTAGAGCCAGTTACTAAGTTACCATGCGTCATTAGGAAGGAAGTGACGTTACGACTGTTGAAGAGTATTAATAATGTTATCATTCTAGCCTAAAACAAGAACCTTGTCATGTAGCCTAATAATAACAGCATGCAAATCTCACGAGTTTTATACTGTGTACAATATTATCGTTAACGTTCCAACCACTTACTTCTGAAGTACAATGATGAATTAATGTGTTTTAAATATATATATATTTTACTTGACTTATTGCCGTCCACCTACTAATCATCCGACTGGGATGCCTCGGCATCTTCTCTAATTCTATTGATGCATTGCGTTTAGCTGGAAAAAACCCAACACAGACACACACACAAAAAGTGTAACTTTAATGTTTATAGTCTGATCAATACAATTTAGTGAGAACGAGGCCTACTCATAGAGAGGGCTGGCTAAAAACATTAATAAAGAGCTAAGAGATGTCAATTCGTTCTATCTATTGACGAATTTGCACTATTTTGGTTTCGTTCACTGCAGACCTAAAATCACTTGCATATCATATCAAATCTTATCATATCATATCATATCATATCACATCAAATCATATCATATCACTATAATATTCTACATATCATATCATATTATCATATCATATCAATATCATACTCATATCATATCATATCATATCTATCATATCATATCATATCATACATATCATATCATATCATATCTACATATCATATCATATCATATCATATCAATCATACATATCATATCATATCATATCATATCAATCATATCATATCATATCATACATATCATATCATATCATATCATATCATATCATATCAATATCATATCATATCAATCATATCATATCATATCAATCATATCATATCATAATCATATCATATCATATCATATCATCATATCATATTCATATCATATCATATCATATTACATCTATCATATCACAT
Source organism: Berghia stephanieae (assembly GCF_034508935.2). NCBI lineage: Eukaryota > Metazoa > Mollusca > Gastropoda > Nudibranchia > Aeolidiidae > Berghia > Berghia stephanieae. The sequence continues at coordinate 5,458,961 of NC_088362.1, forward strand.
CATATCATATCATATTCATATCATATCATATCATATCATATCATATCAACATATCATATCATATCATATCATATCATATCATATCATATCATATCATATCATATCATATTCATATCATATCATATCATATCATATCATATCATATCATATCATATCATATCATATCTATAATCTTCATATCATATCATATCAATCATTCATATCATATCATATCATATATATATCATATCATATCTAGATATCTATCATATCATATCATATCATATCATATCATATCATATCATATCATATCATATCATATCATATCATATCATATCATATCATATCATATCATATCATATCATATCATATCATATCATATCATATCATATCATATCATATCAACTCATACCATACCATATCATATCATATCATATCATATCATATCATATCATATCATATCAAGTCATATCATATCATATCATATCATATCATATCATATCATATTATATCATATCATATCCTACATATCATATCATATCATACCATATCATATCATATCATATCATATCATATCATATCATATCATATCATATCATATCATATCATATCATATCATATCATATCATATCATATCATATCATATCATATCATATCATATTATATCATATTATATCATATCATATCATATCATATCATATCATATCATATCATATTATATCATATCATATCCTACATATCATACATATCATAATATCATATAATATAATTTATTATTATACTGTATCATACCATATCATATCATATCATAGCATAGCATATCATCATAACATTTGTCATAATATCAAACCCTACCATATCATACCATATCAAATCATATCATATCATATTATATCATAACACCATATCATATCACATCAATATACCATATCATAATATGATATAATATTATATCATATCAACTCATACCTACCATATCATATCATATCATATCATATCATATCATATCAACTCATACCATACCATACCATATCATATCATATCATATCATATCATATCATATCAAATCATATCATATCATATCATATCATATCATATCAAATCATATCATATCATATCATATCATATCATATCATATCATATCATATCATATCATATCATATCATATCATATCATATCAAATCATACCATACCATATCATATCATATCATATCAACTGATACCATACCATATCATATCATATCATATCATATCATATCATATCATATCATATCATATCATATCATATCATATCATATCATATCATATCATATAACATCATGTCATATCCATATCACATCAGTATACCATATCATAATCTGATATCATACTTATCATAATATCAGAGCATATCACATCATATCATGTCATATCAGGATTATTATCAATATGACTTTGCATTCAATTTTCTTCATCTAGATAGTTCATTTCGACATAATACGAGACTGACGCGGTGGGTCACATGTTTATCTATCTATGCCCTTAAACTTCCTAAGCCGGTGACAGGTGTCGGTACGAATTGTTGTGTTCGATCTCTGACAGTTAAACAAAGGATTGACAACACTTCAATGTCGTAAATAAATGCATCGGACAGCGTTGGGCCTGTTTGTTTGTTAGACAGAATTATTAAGCCCAGACTGTTAGCAAACAGACAAATATTGATAGAATGAAGATGACGTCACTCAGGTCTTTGTTATTGCTTTTTGCCATCTATCCGCGTTTATGAGTAATTCTCAATAAACAGTATTATCCCGACTATACAAGTTCATGGATAAACACAGTTTTGTGTGTTGGTCCGTTACACTTCCGGATGGCAATGTTATGAGCTTCTTAGCCAAGGGCATACTGTCTGTAGATAGTTCGAAGATGACGTCACTCATGTCTTTGTTATTGTTTTTTGCCATCCGCATTTATGAGTAATGCTCACTGAACTATATTATCCAGACTATACAAGTTTATGGTTACACATAATTTTGTGTGTTCGTCCGTTATACTTCCGGATGGCAATGTTATGAGCTTCTTAGCCAAACGCATACTATCTGCTATATGCACCTGATTTCATTTGAAGTAAAAACGATTATTTCCCTGATTTCGTTTGAACATGGCGGACTGGAGTAAGGGCTATGCGTTTGAAGTAAAAACGATTATTTCCCTGATTTCGTTTGAAGTAAAAACGATTATTTCCCTGATTTCGTTTGAAGTAAAAACGATTATTTCCCAGATTTCGTTTGAAGTAAAAACGATTATTTCCCAGATTTCGTTTGAAGTAAAAACGATTATTTCCCTGATTTCGTTTGAAGTAAAAACGATTATTTCCCTGATTTCGTTTGAAGTAAAAACGATTATTTCCCTGATTTCGTTTGAAGTAAAAACGATTATTTCCCTGATTTCGTTTGAAATAAAAACGATTATTTCCCAGATTTCGTTGACGGTTATTTTTTTGGGGTTTCACGATGACTTAAACCAATATGAACATTCTTGTCATATTTTTATGACCGACCATAGACTTAATGCGGGCAGACCAAACATGTAGACGACCTGTTATTGCCCTCGCCTCCTCAGTTCATGCCCGTTACCCGAAACAATCAGCCCTACAGATTATGATGAGTATTACTCGCATATTTATTTTATGCTGTACGTTTAAGTAAAATACTCTCGACAATTGCCCGTCAAATTAAACATAATCAATACACAAACCTGTCCGTGCTCGTAAACGTCTATTGATGCTATGCGGTTAGGTAAAATACTCACACTACCCGCCAGCTGGATATAGATAGAATGCGCTTGGCCAAGGAGTTCACAACATTGCCATCCGGAAGTATAACGGACCAACACACAAACTCTGTGTAACCATGAACTTTTATAGTCTGGTTAATACAGTTTAGTGAGAACAACTCACAAACGCGGATGGCAAGAACAATAACAAAGGCCTGAGTGACGTCATCTGCATACTATCTATAGATAGTTCGTAGTTGACGTCATTCGGGTCTTTGTTATTGTTTTTTGCCATCCGCGTTTGTGAGTAATTCTCACTAAATTATATTAACTTGACTTTAAACGTTCATGGTTACACACAGTTTTGTGTGTTGATCCTTTATACTTCTGGATGGCAATGTTATGAGCTTCTTAGCCAAGCGCATTCTATCTATAAAGTTATAATTTGACGAAGATTACGGATAAAAATGCTCAAAAAGTTGTGGGGCTGACTGATTCCTCTACTTGGCATGTATTAAAGATGCCTTTTCTTCTTGCTCATTGCACACTTCACTATAGATAGTTCGAAGATGACGTCACTCAGGCCTTTGTTCATGGTTACACAAAGTTTATGTATTGGTCCGTTATACTTCCGGATGGCAATGTTGTGAACTCCTTGGCCAAGCGCATTGTATCTATAGATAGTTCGAAGATGGCGTCACTCAGGTCTTTGTTATTGTTTTTTGCCATCCGCGTTTATGAGTAATGCTCACTGAACTGTATTAGCCTGACTATAAACGTTCATGGATACACACAGTTTTGTGTGTTGGTCCGTTATACTTCCGGATGGCAATGTTGTGAGCTTCTTAGCCAAGCGCATACTATCTATTGCACACTTCACTATAACACATCAACGGATTATGAGACCATTTAATTTTATTATTAGTGTTGGCCGTGCTTGGTGGTAACCCTATTGCCATTGTCCCCACTGACCTGTTGAACTTATTGTTGCCACACATACGTATTAGGAACTAAAAACTTGTCCAAAGGCGAACTGAAATCGTAGTTTTTATTTTCCAACCGCTTTAAAACTTAGAAATAATAAATATGACAGAATGGGATGATGAATGTTTTGGCCAAAAAAAAAAAAGAACAGACAAAAATGTAAGTCATTTTGAGCACACTTTGCAATGTGACCAAATAAATACGACAGTACGTAGAAAAATTATAAAAACATCGTCCCCATTCAACAGAAAATAATGGATAATGAATTTGGTTATCTTGTTCATAATTTGGTCATAAAAAAACATCCCTGTCTGGCAAGGTTAACCTACTGACCTAGATGTGAATGCTGGGGTCAGTTAGACAAGGCTACTCCAACCAGCCTTCACCTTCTCTTAATGGATTAGATCACGATATTTATAGCGATGAATATTTACAAATTATTATATTATTAAGGCTGTGTCACCGGATGAAAATCAACGATCATAATACACAAACTAGCCTTACTGTGATCAAGTCGACGAGACAGCAGGATTGCCAGAATTCTGAACTGTTGCCAAAATAAATAAAAAAATTAATAAATAAATAAATAAAAGGCCAATAAGTCATTGTAAAATGCTAGAATGTTTTGATTAAATGCCATAATATTGTCTTAGACATTAATTACTTCTCCTGTAAAAATTCTCATATAAGTAGGAATACAATCTCATCTTATTGTATATTTCTCTCTCTCTCTCCCCCGTCATGTCTTAATGGATTTTGAAAGAAAACAGCCAAGCTTTTTAAAAAAATGGTATTAAAACGCCAAATTGGCAATCTACAACCCAGCTGGACACAGATCCGTTCATGATAGCGAGAAAGTTTGTGGAGTATAGACATAGAAATAAAATTAGTCTATCACGAGTCTCATGTCACGGCGTGATAATACATCTGTTGTTTTCTAAATTGTATGCCGAAAAGATGACATCATCATTGTCTGGAACAAAATAGGGTCTAGATTCGTGACCCACCGTATCAAATCGGTATTATGTCGGGATCCACTCGGTAAGGGAAATTGAATTCATAGCCACAAATATCCAACTTGGGTTTAATTTCTGTATGTTATGGTGGAGTATAAAGACTATTTCTTGCATTGCAAAAACTTCTAAGCTCCAATTTCTCATAATTTTATCTCTAAATTCACTTTTTGGGGTCTGAATCATCCCGACATAATACCGTTTTGAGACGGAGGGTCTCGATTCCGTCTCCTACACTTTTTCCTTCTAATCGTCCTTCTCTTCCTCGTCCTTTCTTCTTCCTTTTCCCTCTTCTCTTCTCATCCACTTCCTTCTTTTCCTCCCCGCCTCCTCTTAAATCTTCCTTCTATTCATCATCATCATCATTGTGACGGGTTGTGTGTTATTTTTGAGATCGAGTCCAACCGATAGCTCAATGGTCTGGAGTCGAACTAGTATGCGCGCTATGGCTCTCGTTACCAGCTGCATCACTCAACCTATATCACAAACGGCTCAGGTTTAATCTAGGGGAGATCAAGAATTGCCTTAGGGTCCCTTATAACTTAATTGTATTAATAACAAGTGAGTCAAGACAATAGTAACGCCCAATGCAATAATAACAATTCTATACATAAAGTTTAATTAGATTGTTACAGGAAAAGATAGAAAGAATAAGTATTTATTTGATATCAGGAAGAATAGCTCTAATTGAGTGGATCTAATCTATTATATATTTATCTGTTACTTTGATATAATCATATGTGTCTGTGGAAAATACATTTGAAAATGGTATAGATAGTATGCAGATGACGTCACTCAGGCCTTTGTTATTGTTTTTGCCATCCGCGTTTGTGAGTTGTTCTCACTAAACTGTATTAACCAGACTATAAAAGTTCATGGTTACACAGAGTTTGTGTGTTGGTCCGTTATACTTCCGGATGGCAATGTTGTGAACTCCTTGGCCAAGCGCATTCTATCTATAAGCCCGTTTGACTTATCTTTATCCCGCCGGCTTGCTTGACTGAGGTAAAAGTATCAGCTAGTTCCAGGGTTGGCGCCTGCTTTGCAGAGTTTTCTGGACATCAAAACAGTGTGTTGTAGTAAAGGGCTGACATCAGGGGTTTACCACTGTTCACGGACTGGGATGCAGAGATTCGGCACGACTGGGTGCTCCAACGACACGGAAAAGGACCAGGGCCTTCAATTTAAGAGTTGAAACAACAAGGTCTTAGAGCCAATCGAGTTTGTCTTTCGTCA
>NC_088362.1:5467426-5472426 GCF_034508935.2 Berghia stephanieae
ACCAATATCTAGATTTAGATTTTATCAACGTAAGTGTCAGGGCTACCTTCTGTTGGCCACGCCATCTGTTGTTGGACATTGTAAGGTATTCTTTTATGAATGAATGAATGACATTATAAATATAAATGGTATACATAAAATATAGATACACACGTACAATAGTCATGTAAAGTTGCCAACATGTCATTAACATAACAACCATTCATATAGGGAATGAGATTAGCGGAAGAGTAGCGTCCCTTGATTGGATGTCACCGGTGGAGAAGTTATTGGTAAACAAACGAACTACAAGCCAAGCGCTCCAAATACAAAATTTATTATTCATATTTCTGTACAAAATGCATAACGTTGATTATGAGGTTAATTATTAGTAATTTAGACACACGCGTTTGGTGCGCACGCGCGCGCGCGCATGTTAATGACTGAGATTGCTCTTTTATCCATGAATATTCACCTCATTCTATTGACATATCACATGTGAATGAGTACGCTTCCTTTGTTCATTGGTTAGTTAGCATAATTTGTGATAAGTATAGAGTTAGCATTCTAGATATTACAAAGTGTAAATGTTGCTGCTCGAAGCTCGAAGAAATAAATAATAATGTGAAATTGAATGTAAGCTTCAATTCAATTACAAAAACAGATCAAATGAACGTTTCGGGTTTCCCCTTTATCAACAAAACAGGATGAATGAAACACCACAGATAAATGAGATATTGTGTTATCTGTGGCGAATTAAATCACATTATCTCATTCATCTGTGGTGTTTCTTTCATCCTGTTTTGTTGATAAAGGGGAAACCCGAAACGTTAATTTGATCTGTTTTTGTAATAAAATTGAAGCTTACATTCAATTTCACATTATTATTTATTTAGATATTACAAACAAATGCGCTCGATCCGACTTACACATATTTATAGTTCTGATATAGTTCTGATATATACAGATTTGATATAGTTGTAATGGACTATAATTTATGTTTGGTTGAAAGTGCGGCTATGTGGTCTTGTGGCATGACACTCGCTTTCGGATCGGAAGGTCCTAGGTTCGAGCCTCGCGCTCGGCGCATAGTTGAGTTCTTGGAAAAGCCTCTTCACTCACATCTCTCATCGTACTCAGGTGTAAAATGAGTACCTGGCCGTTAACAGCGTTGTCTTTGTCCGAAAAATTGTAATATCGCCTAACAGGCTGCATGTCCCGTCCTACATGTTAAATGTTGCTGTTGACCAGGGACCCCTTGTAAAGCGCTTTGAGCACATTTAGTGGATAGTTCTCTATATAAAAGATCAATTTAATTAATTGATTTTAATTAAAGTATGAGGACTTTTTTTTTAATCAGTCGTAATAAATAGTCATAAAGAATTTATAAGTTTCTCTTTTCAGCGAATCTATGATAAACCAGGATCCCCATAGTTAAGTCTCTTATATAAAGTACTAGTCCCGCCCACTTTTCATTCAGCGCGAGACAGGAAGTGTCTCAAATGTCACCAAATGAGTGACAAATCCAGGAGGAATTAAAGGGAGGGCTTGTCAATTTGGTGTTTTTTAATGCCAAATACTATGAACTTGGCATTTTGAAAAAAAAAAAAAAAACTTTTCGTGCGACCAAATTGTGTTAGCATTTTAGCAATTTTATATAAATAATATAAAAAATAATAATATAAAAAATAATAATATTTAAAAAATCGTTGATTTTTTACCTCTTAAACGGACAAATAGAGAATCATGGAACAAATTTATGATTTTTCACCTTTAAAATGTCAAGAAAAAGTGAAGATTTCATCGCTGCGTGATTACAAAATAAATCTTATTTCTTCTAATTTTTTTTATAATGTGTAATTTAGCAGAAAGATGATGTTTTAAAAGACTTGGCAATTTTTCCAACCAATCTTTAATTTTTTTTATCGTGTTTGGCATTTTCTCCAAAATAGACAAGCTGGGAAACACTGTTAAGCACCCCGTATGTAAACGTCATTTTTTCTGTCGCTTTTTTGAGTTTATGATGATGGCAATATGAATGAAGAATGATGAAAATATGAATGAGTAAAGGTATCATTTGAACCCCATTGGCCATTGGTCATTAGGTTAAGGATTCCGATTACGACCGTGGCCTTCGTATAGTTATAGCCTGACACTGACCAAAAAATGACGTCAAAATGCCAGTCTTTTGCCACAAAAGAAAACAAATCGTGAGTTGTATTCAATAGTTCAACCAATTTAATCACTTGTTTCCTTGAGCTCTACTAACGACAACTCACAAGGCGGTGCAAAAACCAAATAATGACGTCAAACTGCCAGTCCTTTTGGATTTCAGTGTCAGTCTATAACATAACGATGGCTACGAACAAACACTGTTTAGCCCCTCGTAGGTAAACGTCATTTTTTCTGTTGCATTTTGAGTTTATGATGATGGCAGATTGAATGAAGAATGATGAAAATATGTCAGACTGAATGAGTAAAGGTATCATATGAAACCATGTGGCCATTGGTCATTAGGTTAAGGATTCCGATTACGACACGGACTGGATGGTGGTCCTGTCACATGACATGAAACTAGAAATATGAATTCATGGGAATAAGTTAGTCGTTAAATGGCTATCGATAGAACTGAAGTTGACGTCACTCTGGTCTTAGTTATTGCTTTTTGCCATCCGCGTTTATGAGTAATTCTCACTAAACTCGATTAACAAGACTATAAACGTTCATGGTTACACGTAGTTTTGTGTGTTGGTCCTTTATATTTCCGGATGGCAGTGTTGTGAGCTTCTTGGCCAAGTGCATACTACCTATAACGGTTTATAATGTCTACATCGGCGTGCAATAATAGGCTTCAACAGTCATGACGTCACTTCCCTCGTAATGACGCATGGTAACTTAGTAACTGGCTCTAAACTATCGGAACAATGGCGGACACCCTTATGAAATATTTCTCCGACGAGCATAAAAGCGTATGCAGAGGAGAAAAACATTATAAATATGATCTTGTTTTGACTTTTATACATTCTAATCACATGACATATGAAAAGTTCTAGCCAGCATGAAGAATAAAAAGTACCGATTTTCTTTGTTTAGAACCACGATGGCCGCCGTTGCTGGGCGACGTGACATCAGACTACTGAATCCAATTGACAATTCTGATAGCCCAATTTGTTATGGTTTCAAAATATCGAATAAAAATTTCGCGGCGATGGGGACTCGCCACAAAATTTTTATTTTCTATTGTCTTCTGGCACTTTTCTACTCACTTCATTTTCGGGTCCTACTAGCTAATTGCCGTCCGGAGCCGTCCGGCGACCCAGGAGAGCCGTCCGGAGGTCATCCAAAGCATTCTCAAGCCATCCGGAGGCCCTCAGACCTGTACGAACCTTTCCAGTAGTCTTCTACCTTCCGAAAGCTCCTCAAATTACGGCGGACGGCTCCGGACGGCAATTAGTATTAGCGCCACTAAATACTAATTGCCGTCCGGCGTAATTTGAGGAGCTTTCGGAAGGTAGAAGACTACTGGAAAGGTTCTTACACGTCTGAGGGCCTCTGGATGGCTTGAGAATGCTTTACATGACCTCAGGACGGCTCCGGACGGCTCCGGACGGCAAGTAGTAGGACCGTCTGTTATTATCAACGCAATTGCTATTGTTCGTTTCACGCAATAGAAACCGGGATAAACTCCGGCTCTATTGGTCCAATCGCTTGAAAGGACTGCTTTTTAAATGTTATTTTATAGACAATTTCCTTCATCTAGATCCTTCCAACATAATACCGTTTTATGGTGATGGGTCCAAGCGGTTTTGTGTAGGGATTGACTAGTTGATGGAAATTGAATTTACTAGAGCATTTATAGAGCGCAATATCCACTTAACCCTCTCCTTACCACCTACAACAAAATCGTCACATTTGTTACGATACAATATACCTACATATTTTCTTATTCAGATTTATTTTGTACATCACAATGATCTTTGTTTAATTAATAAGAACATAAAGTTGTTTTGTAGAGAGTTTGAGTTTTAAAAATCAATTTTTCTGCTAGGTAAGCCTGCCATTTTGGGGGAAATAGTGGAAATGATCGGTAAGGAGAGAGTTAACGTGCTCAAATCGCTTTACAAGGGGTCTCTGACCAACAGCAACGCCTAACATAAAGAACGAGACATGACGCCTGTCAGGCGATATTACATTTTTTCCCCGACAGAGACATTGTCAACGGCCATCTGAGTACGGTGAGAGAATGTGAGTAAAGAATCTATATCGAGGACTCAACTATACGCCGAGCGAGGATCGAACCCAGGGCCTTTCTTAACGAAAGCGAGTGTCATACCACAAGATCACATAGCGCACAATCTAGATCCACAAAAGTGAAACGCGAGGTTATTTTCTGTTCGTTATGGTGGAAATTCATGGAAAGTTCTACTGGTATTACACTCATAGGTCCTTGATTCGTGTCTCGCTCTAGTGGCGCAAAGTTGAGTCCATGGAAAAGACACTTTCCTCACATTCTCTCGTCAAATCAAATTGTAAAAAATAAAAGAAGAGTACAGTAGGTACTTGGCCGGCACACCATTGTAGGAGACATGACGCCAGCCTCCAAAGCGCATTTACTTGCCTTCATCATCATTCATCGTGGCTTGTACTCTTGAGCACGTCGCCGGTCAGCTGTCTCCACGAATCACGATTCTCTGCGGTGCGCATGAAATCTGTGTTGCTTTTTAAGTTACATTTGGCCATTCTTAGGTTATTTAGATAAGTCATTCTTTGTCTTCCTCTAGCTCTCTTTCCTTCGATCATCCCATATGTTACCAACTTTTCGATTCCGTCTCTTCTCCACACATGTCCCAGAAACCGTAACTGCCTCTTTCTGATGTTATCGATCAGTATTCTTCTCTTTCTCACCTTCTCCAACACTTCCTCGTTCGTACACCTGTCTGTCCATGATACCCTCAACATTCTTCTATACACCCACATCTCGAATGCCTTATTTACTGCATTATTATTCAATGTTGTTGTTG
>NC_088362.1:5479926-5482426 GCF_034508935.2 Berghia stephanieae
CCTTGAGCAACAAGTCACCTCGCCCTAGCTCACTTTGTTTAGCGCAATATTCAATAAATGTGTCATCATCATCATCATCATCATCATCATCATCTTCTTCTTCTTCTTCTTCTTCTTCTTCTTCTTCTTCTTCTTCTTCTTCTTCTTCTTCTTCTTCTTCTTCTTCTTCTTCAACTTAACGTGAAAATATATTTTTGGCATCTAGTTTTACCTCGACAGTGAGTCAGTCGATGGGTCACATGACATAATATAAATTAGAACGGATTACAATAGACAGACAAACTCAAAATGAAGAGGGTGTTTAAATCGCATAACATGTGAAAAAAAAAATCGTTTTTTAAAATTTCTTTTTTTAAACAATACAATAAATATAAAAAGAGAACTAAAATGAAATATGATTTTACCAGTTAACTGCCGTATGTAGATTCTGGGAAAAACACGGTATTTTAAAAATTTGGCCAGAAAACTCGTCCTTCAAAATTTAATTTCGATCGATTTAAACAAAACAATTCTCATCTTGGCAAAAACCTCTCAAAACTAGGACTTTGTATGAGGTCCAAGATTTCAGAGTATAAATTTGCCAAGATGAGGGTCAGCTAAGCTCTCTTCTTACAGATCATTTTCAGTATTCTCTTTCCCAAAATGGCAGGCTTACCCAGCAGAAACATTGGTTATTTAAACTCAGGAAAGGTCTCAACAAAACAACTTTATGTTCTTATTAATCAAACAAAGATCATTCTTTCAAAGTTTGTGATGTACAAAATAAATCTGAATAAGACAAAATGTAAATTGTATCGTAACAAATGTGACGATTTTGCTGTAGGTGGTAAGGAGAGGGTTAAAAAGATGGATATTTTCAAGGACAAGATTTCTGGTTAAAATTTTTAAATGCGTATTTTTTTTTTCGTGGTACGGCAGTTGTAAAATGGTTAATTTCCCTCAAATCCCTATTATAATGAATCCCATTAGCATTTCCCTGTAGTCAGCAATAATGTTCTACAGCTGAGATTTAAACCCACGTCACCAGAGTAGCTTATTGTGAAACGTTTTTATTCCCTATTCATCTCACATGAAACGACATCCTGCTCTTTCAGAATTTCTTCATTTGGTATGAAGATATTGTCACATGAGTGAAAAAAAAAGAAGAAAAGAAGAAATATTAAAGAGATTACGGTAGAAGATAATATGAGGTGAATAATTAATGTGCTCAGTGTAATAGAATTGTGCATTCTAAGCGTAAAAATTCATGGACCTAGGAGGGAGGGAGCTGAATAATAATTGTATTGAGAAACAGTTTGGTGTTTGAAGTGAGTGGGAAGAATGAGGGAGTGAGTGAATGAGTGAATGAGTGAGTGAGTGAGTGAATGATGTGGTGTGGATTGAGAAGAAGAAGAAGAAGAAGAAGAAGAAGAAGAAGAAGAAGAAGGAGGAGGAGGAGGAGGAGGAGGAGGAGGAGGGGGAGGGGGGGGGGGGAGGAGGAGGAGGAGCGAAGAATGGAGTGTGTGTCAAAGAGATCGAAAGAGTAAGCATCAGAGAGATAGATAGATAGATATTAAGATAAATACTTAGTTAAATATGCAGAGAGAAATAGAGAGAAATAGATAGATTGACAGATAGATAGATAGATAGATAGATAGACAGATAGATAGACAGATAGATAGATAGATAGATAGAGAGAGAGAGAGAGAGAGAGAGGGGAGAGAAAGAAATAAAGAGAGAGACGGAGAGAGAGAGAGAGAGAGAGAGAGAGAGAGAGAGAGAGAGAGGATAAGTGTTCGTACAAAATCAGAGATAAACGGATAGACTGATTGATAGATGAATATCTATATCTAAATACGAAGACAGGAAAATAGATAGGATAAGATGAGTTAGAGAGATAATTAATAAATAGATATATCAATAAAGAGTGAAAGAGAGAGAGAGAGAGAGAGAGAGAGAGAGAGAGAGAGAAGGAAAGGAGGAGAGGGATAGAGAGGACGAGAACGGGTGTATCTGAGAAAGAGCGATTTGAATTTAAGCGCTTAGAGTCTGGTGTCTCGGAGTTATAGCGCTATATAAGTTTTCAGCATTATTATTATTATTATTATTATTATTATTATTATTATTATTATTATTATGAGAGAATGTGAGTTAAGAAAGAGCCTTCTCCAAGGACTCAACTATGCGCCGAGCGAGGCTCGAACCCAGGACCTTCCGATCCGAAAGCGAGTGTCATACCACTAGACCACATAGCCGCACACTTTCAGTCTCTCGTTTTTTCTTTCTTTGTTCGAATCTTTGCCACCCCCCCCCCCCCCCCCCCACAGACAAAAAAAAAAAAAAAAAAAAAATCCATCCTTGACGCTCAAGATCGAGTAACGCTGTATGAGCCGGAGTTAATCCCGGTTTCTGTAACTGTAATGATAACACTTGGATGGGAATGGATGTGAAGTACTCTTACTTTCCATCAGATAAACATTTTTCATATGACAACAACTTTGACCATACCCATTAATTTTAT
>NC_088362.1:5489926-5499926 GCF_034508935.2 Berghia stephanieae
AGGAGGAAAAAATGAAAGAGTCTGAAGAGGGCGGGCTCGAACCCGGAACTTTCCTGATAAACAATGCAATTCCCAAACTACTCGGCCCCATCCACCATAACGTAAATTAAATAGTCGTATTTTCATATAAAATCAAATCAAGTCTTTTTTTTTTTTGTTCATTTTAAAACATATGTTTATTTATTTATTTATTTATCTATTTATTTATTTACTGATTTATTTATATAATTTTTTTTTGACTTTTTAATTTATGATTTTTTTTTCTTTCTTTCTTTTTATTTATTTATTTTTTTTTTGACTTTTTAATGTATGTATTTATTTTTTGGGTTTTTAAAATATTATTTTTTAATTTTTAATTTTAATTTTAATTTTTATTATTATTTTTTTAAATTTTAAGGTCAATATCCCTATACCTGTTTATTGTCGTATTTAAAAGACGGAGATAATTCTAAATTGGCAAAGCAACGACAAACATAGGGTGTCTCTCTGAGGTTAAAAAAAAAATAATAAAAAAATAGTCGTATTTTGTGTTTAAAAGGGGGGGGGGGGGGGGTTGATAGTGGATGGTAGGAAATGGCAAATGCCTCACTGTTGACAGATCTGCCTGCTTAAATATGTGAAACATTTTTGAGAGATACGGAGATACAAGATACAGACCAATTTGTCTAGTGACCATCTAGTCTATCGCAATCTATGTTCAATATTTGCCAATCGCTAGTGAAGACCTGACGTCTTCAACAATCTCACAGTCATGAGGCAACTGCTCCCAGGAACTCTAACGGTAACACTGTCCTCTTTCAGGGAGTTGCATCATCATCTGTGTACACAATGTGCCACTATGTAAATCTGCACACAGATTCCGTGACCAATGGTCTCAAAAACGGTCTCATACGAACATCGTCTACTAACATAGATGTCGCTGGTCTTATAATATCAAGGTTACCGTGACACTTGATTTTACATTTTTAACATAATTTTTTATAATTTTATTTCGATAGAGAAAACGCTGTTAACGGTCAGGTACTCTTTTTACACCTGAGTGTGGAGAGAGAATGTGAATATAGAGTCTATTCCAAAGACTCAATCAATTTCGAGGCAGTACTCGAACCCGGGACATGCCGGTCCGAGGTTGAATGCTATGCCACAGGACCACAAGACCAATGCCCCCCCCCCCCCCCCCCCCCCAAGCTGCACATGAAATTCCCTTCTAGCAACTGGTTCATCCCAACTTTATACCAATTTGAGGAGATGAGTCACAAATTAACTATTATCAGATATCTCCTCAATCTCGTCTTTAAAAAAAATTGATCTTTTCTATAGCGCAATATCCACTAAATGTGCTCAAAGTGCTTTACAAGGGGTCCCTAGCCAACAACAACATTTAACATTTAGGACCGGACATGACGCCTGTTAAGCGATGTTACATTTTTTTTTCGGACAGAGACAACGCTGTTAACGGCCAGGTTATCATTTTACACCTGAGTACGGTGAGAGAATGTGAGTAAATAGCCTTGTCCAAGGACAACTATACGCTGAGCGAGGCTCGAACCCAGGACCTTCCGATCCGAAAGCGAGTGTCATACCACTTGACCGCCTAGCCGCCCGTCTTACCTACCTGTATAATATATCAATGTTTGACCAACATCTTTTATCGCTGTGTCAATAGTCTTCAACAGTCGTGACGTCACTTCCTTCCTAATGACGTATGGTAACTTAGTAACACTGGCTCTAAACTATCGGAACAATGGCGGACGCCGTATGAAATATTTCCCCGGCGAGCTTAAACGCGTATCCAGAGGTAAAAAAACCCCATCAATTTGATCATGTTTTGACTTTTACACATTCTGATCACAAGGCATATGAAAAGGGAATGAAAAGTTCTAGCCAGCATGAAGAATAAAAAGTAATGATTTTCTTTGTTTAGAACCAAGATGGCCGCCGTTGCCGGACGCGTGACATCAGACTATTGAATCCAATTTCAACCGAGATAATAGTCAACTACATACACCTGGTATTTTGTTGTTCATTGATCCATTAAAATACACCCGAAGAGGGGGAGGAGGAGGAGGAGAAGGACGGGGAGGAGGAGGAGGAGGAGAAGAAGAAGAAGAAGAAGAAGAAGAAGAAGAAGAAGAAGAAGAAGAAGAAGAAGAAGAAGAAGAAGAAGAAGAAGAAGAAGAAGAAGAAGAAGAAGAAGAATGAGAGATGAGGGAAGAGGACCCGATGGTGGTGGTGGTGGAGGAGGAGGAGGACAGGAGAGAAAGAAGAAGAGAAAGAAGAAGAATGTCAGTGTGTAGATTCCTCAAACCCGTTACTTTGAGCTATGTTTAACAGGACCGAATGGAATCGTTAATAAAATCAGTCACTAAACATAGAGACAAGAGGTCAATATTTGATTTGACCCAAACTTAGACCACGACCTTCCTGCTATCTCCTGGTCATTGGTGATGCGTTGTGACGTCACCGCGTCAACATTCCTGCACCTAACGGAATTTTTACATGTCATGGGGACTCAGTTTGTTGTAGTTGTAGTTATGTCCCCTTAGTGGGCGGTGGTCGAGGGCGGTGTATTGTTTTATGGAGAAATAAATCATCAGTCATAAAGTCTGACAATCAAGGAAGGTGACGTCACGGTTTGTTTACATTGGCGATCGTTGTCACGTGCTCGATGTGCTCGTTGTGTAGTTTTACAAGGCCGTTATGAGAGGAGATCGTTACCTACACAGGTTGGAGGAAAGGAAAAGAATAACAAAAATATTCTGTTCTTCTGTATGTCACCTTTTGACTAGATGATCTTCTTGATCGGTAGTAACAATGGTAAAAGAAATATTTATTATTTCTTTTTTAAAAAAAGGATATTATGCACAAATAATAATAATAAAAAAAAAAAAGATTTCGTTTCTCGAAGTGAAAAACAAACAAACAAAACGAAACAAACAACATAGAGAAAAACCTCAAAAATATATAAATAAAATAAAATAAAATAAATATAAAGAAAAATTATGAAAGAAAAGAAAGAAATCAAAATAACGCACATACCCGACTGCTTCCCATACGGCGAAGGATGACAGCCTGCTCGTGGTAAGATTAAAGTGTCTGACTCAGGGACGAGCACAAAAAGTCACATTCCATAGAAAAGAGCCTGACAAGGACGTCCATATTAACTACATATGTATACAAAATATATGGAAGGATGGCCAACACTTAAAGCATACTTGAGAGGAAAAATAGATTGAAATATGTGACCCTTCGTCTCAAAACGGTATTATGTCGGAAAGAACCTGATGCTTAAAAGGTGAATTTAATGTTAAAACTGGTCAAACTATAAATTGTTGGCATCAGCACCCTAAAATATCATATCCATTCTCATCAATAAACATACAAACTCAACACAAGTCTGATATTTATGGCTATAAATTCAATTTTCAACATCTTAACCATCCCGACTTAATACCGTTTTGAGGTGAAGGGTCACATATATTATGATGTGTTGCTCTGTCACCTGTTTTGTACGCAAAGTGACACCAGCTATACCAGTTGCAGTCAATATATTCATTTTTTAAATTCTGACTACCTCCCTGTCCATCAATCAGTGATTGGGTCGCTGGGTCTGTAAGATCTGGCAGAAAGTAACTTGCGACAGATAGGGCGGTGAGTAATTTCTGTTGTCTGTTTAAGTCTACAGAAACCGGGAAAAACTCCTGCTCCCTGAGCCTGATGGTTCTGAAAAAAAACATTGATCTTTATATAGCGAAATATCCACTAAATGTGCTCAAAGCGCTTTACAAGGGGTCCCTGATCAACAGCAACACTTAACATGTAGGACGGGACATGACACCTGTTAGGCGACACAACAATGTTTCGGACAAAGACAACGCTGTTAAAGGCCAGGTACTCATTTTACACCTGAGAACGGTGAGAGAATGTGAGTAAAGAGCCTTTTCCAAGGACTCAACTATAGCCGAGCGCGAGGCTCGAACCCAGGACCTTCCGATCCGAAAGCGAGTGTCATACCACAAGACCACATAGCCGCACATAGCTGAAGAACTAGAAAAAAAAAGCCAAAAAAAAAAAAAAAAAAAAAAAAAAAATCAAAAACAAAACCAGAGCCTTTGTATAGCACATTATCCCCTAAACTTGATCAAAGCGATTTGTAACACGGAATATGAACAATGAGGCATGACGCCTGTAAAGCGATATTCTATTTTTAAGAATATTATTGCGATAGAGACAACTGTGCTAACGGCCAGATATCCATTTACACTTGAGTACGATGAGAGAATGTGAGTAAAGAGCCTTCTCCAAGGACTCGACAATCTATGCACCGCTCAAAGCGGGACTCGAACTCAGGACCTTTCGATCCGAAGGCAAGTGTCACATTTTAGTATATTACTTGGAAAAGGCTCTTTACTCACATTCTCTCACCGTACGCAGGTGTAAAATGAATACCTGGCCGTTAACAGCGTTGTCTCTGTCCGAAAAAAGAATTGTAACATCGCCTAACAGGCGTCATGTCCCGTCCTACTAATAATATTACTTTTATTCCTAGTCCCCCGAAACATAACGAACATTATTATTGCCACAAAACAATGTCATCATCATAATAGTACACGAACCCATCTGACAAAATGTGACCCTTCGCCTCAAAACGGTGTTGAGTCGGGATGGTTAAGATGTTGAAAATTGAATTTATAGCCAGAAATATCAGACTTGTGTTGAGTTTGTATGTATTATTGATGAGAATGGATACCCTATTTGTGACCCACCGTATCAAAGCGGTATTATGTCGGGATCCACTCGGCAAGGGAAATTGAATTCATAGCCACAAATATCCAACTTGGGTTTAATTTCTGTACGTTATCGTGGAGTATAAAGACTATTTCTTGCATTGCAAAAACTTCTAAGCTCCAATTTCTCATCATTTTATCTCTAAATTCACTTTTTGGGGTCTGAATCCTCCCGACATAATACCGTTTTGAGACGGAGGGTCACATTTCAGGGTATTAATGCCAACAATTTATATTTTTGACCAGTTTTAACAATAAATTCACCTATTAAGCATCTGGTTCGTTCCGACATAATACCGTTTTGAGACGAAGGGTCACAAATGGCCCAGAGTCATAAATCACGACATGGCCTGATATATTGGAGTGCTCTCCCCTCGTCCACGTCAACATCCGTCCAATTCGGACCCTCGTGTGATGTCTTGATGACCTCCCGGTCCCTGCTTGTTTGTTGACAAAGTCTCTTCAGAATGTCCGCGACTACAGCATCTCACGTGATAAGGATAGAAAATGAAGAAATTTATGATACCGGTGTATCTTAATAAGTAGACAAGACAGGTTATCTAGGAACAAGACCAGAAAAACAATAAGTATTATACTCTCTCACAAAAAAAAAAAAAGAGAGAGAGAGAGAGAGAGAGAGAGAGAGAGAGAGAGAGAAGAGAGAGAGAGAGAGAGAAAGAGAGAGAGGAGAGAGATAGAGAGAGAGAGAGAGAGAGGAGAGGAGGGAGAGAGAGAAAGAGAGAGAGAAGAGAAAGAGAGAGAGAGAGAGAGAGGAAAGAGAGAGAAGAGAGAGAGAAGAAGAGAGAGAGAAAGAGAGAGAGAGAGGAGAGAGAGAGAGGGAGAGGGAGATAGAGAGAGAGAGGGAGAGGGAGATAGAGAGAGAGAGGGAGAGAGAGGGAGAGAGAGAAAGAGAGAGAGAAAGAAAGAGAGAGAGAGAGAGAGAGAGAGAAAGAAAGAGAGAGAGAAAGAGAAAGAGAGAGAGAGATATAGAGAGAGAGAGAGAGAGAGAGAGAGAGAGAGAGAGAGAGAGAGAGAGAGAGAGAGAGAGAGAGAGAGAATTATGACCCATCGTATCAATCCAGAATTATGTTAGGGAGATCCAGATATAACGAAAATGAAGTGATTGGGTAGTTGGATCTATCTCACCCCTGGCGGAAAGTACTTTGCGATAGACTAGCGACCTATACAAAGGGTAGCAAGCATGCGGTACTCTTCGTTTCATGCTATTTATACCTAGATACCATGGGCCAAATGGCTCTGAAGAACGACATACTAAGTATGTGATGCCTTAAATTGGATTCAATTTTCTGATGTCACGTTGCCCAGCAACGGCGGCCATCGTGGTTCTAAACAAAGAAAATTGGTACTTTTTATTCTTCATGCTGGCTAGAACTTTTCATATGTCCTGTGATCAGAATGTGTAAAAGTCAAAACATGAAAAGATTTATAATGTTTTTTTTTTTTTCCCTCTGGATACGCTTTTATGCTCGTCGGAGAAATATTTCATAAGGGCGTCCGCCATTGTTCCGATAGTTTAGAACCAGTTACTAAGTTACCATGCGTCATTACGAGGGAAGTGACATTACGAATGTTGAAGCGTATATCTTGTGCATCTATGTGGTTTTGTGATAATATGACACTCGTCTTCGGATCAGAAGGTACAGGTTCGAGTCCCATTCTTAGCGACGCATAGTTGAGTCCTGTAAAACGCTCTTTACACGCATCCTTTCACCGTACTTAGGAGTAAAATGAATACGTGGCTGTTAACAGCCTACCTAGTATATGGCGGAAAAATTATAATATCGCTTTACAGACGTCATGGCTTTAATATGTTGTGTTGCTCTTGGCTAGGAACCCAATGTAAAGCTATTTGAGCACGTTTAGAAGATATTGCGCAAGTTTTTTTTTTTTTAAACACAGCGTTTGGTTACAAAAATTGTAAATATTTCCACTGGCTTTTGAACCCGAGCTCGGCGCGGCTTTTGTGGTGTTTTGATATAACATTCGCCTTTGGATCGATAGGTCCTTGGTTCGAATACCGATTTCGGTGCCGAAAGGTTGAATCTTTGGAAAAAGCTCTCTATTGCGTTAGAGAACTCCATAATAATATGATATTGATTATAACAATGAAACAATAGGCAGAAACATCTATCTCTCTCTCTCTCTCTCTCTCTCTCTTTCTCTCCCTCTCTCTTTCTCTTTCTCTCCCTCTCTCTTTCTCTCTCTCCCTCTCTCCCTCTCTTTCTCTCTCTCTCTTTCCTCTCTCTCTCTCTTCTCTCTCTCTCTCTCTCTTTCTCTCTCTCTCTCTCTCTCTCTCTCTCTCTCTCTCTCTCTCTTCTCTCTTTCTCCCCTCTCAATCACACACACACACACACACACACACACACACACACAATCACTCCCCCCCCCCCCCCCCCCCTCCTCTCTCTCTCTCTCTCTCTCTCTCTCTCTCTCTCACACACACACACTACAATCAGAAATACACAAATTTACTCAAACAGAAATTCCATAGCATCCCCTTTAATCACTCGCTTTCAAAAATCTGCCAGTTTGTCACCGAGACAAAAAAGACAAAAGTACAGGATCGGAATGTCGAGGCCAGAATAGAAGCAGGTGCTTCGTGTCTCGTCCAAGGAAAACAGCTACCTTCTTCTACTCATACAACAACTACTGCCATTGCCATCAATGCTCCTACTCCTACTGTTGCTGATGGTGCTCCTTCTGTTGTTGTTGTTTGTTGTTTCCTCCCTTCTCTCCACCTCTCCATCTCCATCACCATTTATCAGTCAATGCTTCCATGGTTGATATCAATTGATTCTTCCGCCAAAAGTTGGACAAAGTATTAAACCTAAAAATAGAAATTAATGGTCCTTTAAAAAAAAAAATTAAAAACATTGAGCTTTATATAGCGCAATATCCACTAAATGTGCTCAAAGCGCTTTACAAGGGGTCCCTGGTCAACAGCAACATTTAACATGTAGGACGAGACATGACGCCTGTTAGGCGATATCACAATTTTTAGGACAAAGACAACGCTGTTAACGGCCAGGTACTCATTTTACACCTGAGTACGGTGAGAGAATGTGAGTAAAGAGCCTTTTCCAAGGACTCAACTAGGCGCCGAGTGCGAGGCTCGAACCCAGGACCTTCCGATCCGAAAGCGAGCGTCATACCATTAGACCACATAGCCGCACTTTAACCCACTCCTTACCAACTTCAGGAAAATCGTCTCATTTTTTGCGATACAATTACCATTAATTCTTCAAATTTTTTTTTTGTACCGATCTACATAAAAAAACTGAAAGTAAAATCTTTGTTTATTTTATTACAAAATAATGTTGTTTTGTAGAACAAAATTATGTTTGGCATGTTTTTAAGTTTGAGTTTAAAAATTCAATTTTAGCGTTGGGTAGGTATGACATTTTGGGGAGGGGGGGGGGGGGGGGGAGGTGTGTGTGTGTGTGTGTGTGTGTGTATGTGTGCGCGTGGGGGGGGGGGGTACTGAAAAGGGTTTGTAAGGAGAGAGTTAAAGCTATAAGGTCCACGGAGCATGATTTATCCCGGTTTCTATAACGTGAAATGACAATAGCATTTGCTTGCTATAACTCTTTTGATAGGACGCTAGTCTATCGTAAAGTTCTTTCGTCCAGATTTAACAGACCCAGCTGCCCATTCACTGCTAGGTAGACAGAGGGGGGGGGGGGGGGAGACAAAAATGATTACATTCGGTTATCAGAACTGTAAAAATGTACACGTTTAGTTAAAAGTTTAAATTTAGCATCTATATAGAGTAATATCCACTAAACGTGCTCAAAGCGCTTTACAAGGGGTCCCTAGCCAACAGCAACACTTAACATATAGGTGGCAAGGCATAGCGCCTGTTAGCTGTAATTTTACAATTTTTGTGGACAGAGACAACGCTGTTAACGGTCGGGTACTCATTTTATATCTGAGTACGATGAGAGAGTATGAGTAAAAAGTCTTTTCCAAGGATTCAGATATGCGTTGTATAGAGCGGATTTCGAATCCTGGACCTTCCGATCCGAAGGCAAGCGTCATACCACTAGACCACACAGCTTTATTTATTTATTATTATAGTTACGATCCCCATCTAGTAAAATGAATACGAACGACAAGTAAGTATGTTTATCAAAAATCTTTAGATTACTCACTCTAACCGGAAAAGTCAATTTTTTTTTAACTCGCCACCAACAACGACAGACGACAGCAAAACACACACACACACACACACACAAAACACAACACACACACACACACACACAAAACACAACACACAACAACCACCAGTTGCTCGGCTCACTGTCGTCATTCGTTCGTTATAATAATCTGAATGGATGGACTGGTCAACTTTTGTCACCCCCGCCCGCCGATGGCCTCCACCACAGACAATCCCAATCCCATTCCACTGACCGATACTGGAATGTGGTTGGTTTCAATTTCATAGCCTTGACTTTCTCGTCCCTCGCTTCATTCAATTTTTCCTTCACGTCGTCCTCTATTTTTCGTACTATTTATTTTTCTTTCTTTCCATCTTTAACTCACTCAATCCTAGAGATTTTTGATCTTGGGCTTATTTTTTTATATAGCGCAATATCCACTAAATGTGCTCAAAGCGCTTTACAAGGGGTCCCTGGCCAACAGCAAGACTTAACATGTAGGACGGGACATAACGCCTGTTAGGCGATATTACGATTTTTCGGACAAAGACAACGCAGTTAACGGCCAGGTACTCATTTTACACCTGAGTACGGTGAGAGAATGTGAGTAAAGAGCCTTTTCCAAGGACTCAACTATGCGCCGAGCGCGAGGCTCGAACCCAGGACCTTCCGATCCGAAAGCGAGTGTCATACCACTAGACCACATAGCCGCATTTTTGGTACTTTTCAAAATTGGAAAAAAATGTATTAAAAATGAGCATGTTCATAGATAGTTTTATTCAACTATCACTAACATGCAAAAACTAAAAACAATATAGATAGTATGCGCTTGGCTAAGAAGCTCATAACATTGTCATCCGGAAGTATACCGGACCAACACACAAAACTGTGTATATCCATGAACGTTTATAGTCTGGTGTTAATACAGTTCAGTGTGCATTACTCATAAACGCGGATGGCAAAAAACAATAACAAAGACCTGAGTGATGTCATCTATAGATAGAATGCGCTTGGCCAAGGAGTTCACAACATTGC
>NC_088362.1:5504926-5509926 GCF_034508935.2 Berghia stephanieae
CTCAACTATGCGCCGAGCGCGAGGCTCGAACCCAGTACCTTCCGATCAGAAAGCGAGTGTCATACCACTAGACCACATAGCCGCACAGTTTACCCGGGGTCACTTTTACCCCATGCCTATTTATTACATTTTTCTGAGACAAATTATAGGCGTAGTATCAAAGCCAATGTTTTTTAGTTTTTACATGTTAATGGTAGTTGAATAAAACTATCTATGTACATGCTCATTTTTAATACATTTTTTCCAATTTTGAAAAGTAGCAAAAATCGCTAGGATTGAGTGAGTTAAGCACTGTTCAATGGTAATTTATGCATTTTTTTGGGTCTATAAAATAAATAATAAATTCCCTTTATTCATCCTCAAGGGAAAATTTGTCTTTAGGGTCTATTCCAAGGGAAGACTGGAATAACCCAGGCGTCAGCCGCAGAGCAGCGCCGCAAAGTGAGCTAGGGCTAGGTGACTTGCGCAAGGCCACACAACGCAGCGGCGGGGATTGAACTCGGTACCTTTTGGGTATGAAGCAAAGAAAGACCGTACCACTGAGCCACGCTACCCCTGTAAAAAGTATAATGCTGATAAATGGGGCAGGACAGGATTTTGGAGCGTATGGCTAGACATAATCAATACATGAGAAAGATGATTGACTGTGGTTGGGTAATAGTCTTATTGTTGTTGGTGAATTCAAAACGGACTGACATATCTGGTGGAACAGAGAAAAAAAATTAGAGATGAAGATAGAATGAAATAAATAAAGAGAAAGAGGGAGAGAAGAGAGCGAGAGAGCCAGAGTGATAATGAAAGAGAGAGAAGGGAAGTGGATGGAGACCGAGATAGATAGATAGATAGATAGATAGATAGATAGATAGATAGATAGATAGATAAGAAATAAAGAAAGAAAGAAAGAGAGAGAGAGAGTGATAATGAAAGAGAGAGAGAGAGAGAGAGAGAGAGAGAGAGAGAGAGTGAGAAAGAGAAATGGATGGATGGAAAGACAGATATATATCGATAAATATATACATTTGCTGGATATTTATTGAGCTATATAAAAACTCAAGTTTTGTGCCCTTGGTTGTGGGGGGAACCGCCAATTTTCGCTCACATTTTATATGAAAAAAATGAAAAACAAAAAAACAACAACAACAAACCAACCCCGACAAAGCTTTCAATCAGCTGCTTTCATTCAATCCCTTCCAAATTCCAGTGTCAAATGTGGCACGACCGACCACTCCTTTGCCATCAGTGTGAGTGTGTGTGTGTGTGTGTGTGTGTGTGTGTGTGTGTGTGTGTGTGAGTGTGAGTCTTCCTACTTCTTATGGCAGAAAAGACACCTGCTTTTGCCATGGCAGACACTGCTGCTGTTGCTGCTGTTGTTGTTGTTGTCGTCGTCGTCGTTGTCTCCATCTTCACCTGTAGAGCCGCATTCCAGGTCTATTGTTCCCTTTTTTTCATTCAGTTTCTGCATGCATTCCCTCACGACCGTCTCTCACGTGCATTCCACGGGCAGGTTGGTACTCACTGTCATCGCCGCTAGCTGCCAAGCTATTGTTATTTCTGTCGCTGTTATTATATTTTTGTTGTCGTTGTTGTTATTCGTAGTTCCTTTCTCTATCCTCCTGGCAGTAATTGTATTGATGCTATGCGTTTTAGTAAAATACCCATCTGTTCTGCCAGCCAGATCAATTGTTTTGAACGCACAAGAGTACGTATGGCCCTTAACGTAGACATGGAGATAAAGATAAAGGGAATAAATCTGACTCATGAATGAACAACACAAAACAAACGACGTTTCGGCCCTTGGCCTTTTTCAAGTAAACACAGAATTATCTTTATCTCCATTTTATCGACTCATTTAGGCACTTCTATTTATTAGTTCAACGTAGATAGTCTGTTAAAGGGACTCTACTGAGAACGAATAACCCCAATGGCGGCCTAAAATCATGAACAAATGACAGCAGAGTGACGTCAACTTCATTCATTCATTCCATAGCACGAATAATGTTGACGTCACTCGGATCTTTGTCATTGTCTTTATTAGACCGCCAGTTGGGTGATTATATTTTCTCATGAGAGACCCT
This sequence comes from Berghia stephanieae, assembly GCF_034508935.2. Classification (NCBI taxonomy): domain Eukaryota; kingdom Metazoa; phylum Mollusca; class Gastropoda; order Nudibranchia; family Aeolidiidae; genus Berghia; species Berghia stephanieae. Next base: position 5,507,002 of record NC_088362.1, read on the forward strand.
CTCACAGACTTCGATCATTAAAGGTTAGACGTAATATAGTTTTTTTGTGTGTAGGTGACGGGTAGAACAGATGGGTATTTTACCTAAACGCATATCATTAATAGGGTTTTGGATAAGACAGAAAATGAAAAAAAAAAACAAACAAACAGACAAAAAACAAAAAACAAAAACAAAACAAAAAAAAGCAAACAAAAACAAACAAACAAAGAAAAAAAAACAACAAAAAACAAACAAAACAAAAACAACCCATCCCTTAAAAAAAAAAACAAAAAAACAAAAAACAAAAACAAAAACAAAAAACAAAATGAGGCGAGTTGTCGATAAGACTTGATTGATACAGCTTGTCTGGCCAGTCGCATATTTTATAATGTAGAGTGAGGCGATGAGAAGTTGGAGGAGAAGTATCTATTTATAGTTTACAGAAAAGAGGAGGAAGAAGAGGGGTGGCGGAAGGAGGAGAGAATGAGAGGAGGAGGAGGAGGAAGAGGAAGAGGAGGAGGAGGAGATGAATGCGGAGAAGGAAGATTGGCAGCTACAAGCACAAATCAAATTAGACTGATATTATGATCTGGATAATATATATATATATATATATATATATATATATATATATATATATATATATATATATATATATATATATGCTCGGTGCATAGTTGAGTCCTTGGAAAAGGCTCTTTACACATTCTCTCAACGTACTCAGGTGTAAAATAAGTACCTGACCGTTAACAGCGTTGTCTATGTCCGAAAAAAGTGTAATATCGCCTAACAGGCGTCATGTCTCGTTCTACATGTTACGTGTTGCTGTTGGTCAGGGACCCCTTGTAAATCGCTTGAGCATGTTTAGTGGAAATCGCGCTATATAAAAGCTCATTTTTTAAAAAAAAGGCGTTACGACATACACAAAGACAATTATTGTTATAGGTATGTAACTCAAAATGCAAATACAGGAACTATTACTAATCAAAAACATGCCCGAATTGGAATGTTTTCAATAGTTTCCTAAAACCATTGAGATTAGTTGTGTCTGTGATTTCTTGATGTAATGTTTTCCATACAAACACGCAAACAATTGAATTTGTTTTGATATAATCACAAAATGCTGTTAGCTGAACCTGAGACTTACAAGGTCCAGATAATATATATAATATTTCAAGTACACTTATGATCAACTTCTACAATATTGTTTCAAACATTCGCTCGAAACAATATTATTGTAGAAGTTGATCATAATTATACTTGAAATATATTATAAATAGCTCCTTTTATCAAAAAGTTGAGCACTATTATTTCATGGTTGTTTGTTTTTATAACACACACACACACACACACACACACACACACACACATATATATATATATATATATATAAGTGGTGCTGTTTAATAGTTCTCAATAGTTATTTATTGAGCCCGAGCATCGGGTAATGACATTTAATTTGACTCACTGTTTCTCGCACGTGAGAATCTAGACGTCTATCGAGTGGAGACAAATTAGGGAGTTGTGAGTCATTTTAATGGAATGGCCACTTGGTCATTCGCTGACTCATAACGTTTGAAAAAAATCAAACCAAAACGCAATTTTAAAATTGTGACTGGAAAAAAAACAATATTAAAAAAAAACAACAAAAGTGACCCATTTTTAACGTGATTTAGAATATGATTCAATAGTCTGATGTCATCTTCGCTCAGCAACGAGCAGCTTGATTCTAAACAAAGAAAATCGGTACTTTTTTTTTTATTCTTCATGTTGGCTAGAACTTTTTCACATGTCATGTTATCAGAATGTATAAAAGTAAAAAAACATGATCAAAATTATAATGTTTTTTTTTTTCTCCTCTGGATACACTTTTATGCTCGTCGGAGACGTATCATATAAGGGCGTCCGCCATTGGTCCTATAGTTTAGAGCCAGTTACTAAGTTACTATGCGTCATTACGAGGGAAGTGACGTCACGACTGTTGAAGCATATTATATTAGGACCCAGCAGTATTTGACCCACGACCCAAGTTATCATTAACCCTCTCTCTCTCTGATTGTGAGAAATTTTGGGTTGAGGGACGGAATTTTTCAGACAAAAAACAAAACAAACAAAAAAAAAAAAAAAAAAAAAAGCAAAGAAATAAAAATGGAGTCTTCAAAGCCATGAGACCCATGGATCTTTTAAGTTTACCCAGTTTCTATAGCGTGAAACGAACAATAATAGCATTTGCTTACCACCCATTGGACAGAACGGAAGGATATTGCTCCTTCTAAACCATCTAAAGAGCATTAAAGGCAAAACATAACAAAAATACCAAACAAATAAAAAAAAAAAAAAAAGAAAAACAAACAAACAAAAAACCAAACAACCAACAAAAGACACGAAAAACAAACCACCCCCCTCCCCCCGAAAAAAAGAGAAAAAGTAAAGTAATCCGACCACAAGACAAAGAGAGCAAAAAAAAAAATATAACAAAAATAGAAAAAAAAAAACCCAACAAAAAAAGATAGAACAACCAACCCCCCCCCCCCCCCAAACGAACAAAACAAAAAAAAACAAAAAAAAAAAAAAAACAAAAAAAAAAACAAACAAGCAAAACAAACAAACAAAAGAAAAAAAACCCAACAAAAACAAAACACAACAAAACAAATACAGAGCAAGGGAAGGAACGAAAAACAAAACAAATCACAACAACAACAAAAATAACAACAACGGCACGTGTTTTGTTTCGAAAGGGCACTATCTTATTCATTTAATATTACAGCCAAATTCCTGTGTTTAATAACTAACACCATAATAGCCTGTGGCAGGTTACTTGCTGCTCACGTCCGACATTCCTTCATAAACAATAAAGCCTAGCCCCCCTTATTAACGAGAGTGAGGACACGTTCTCAACAATGTTACTCACCACTTTCCAACGGCCGTGAGAGATTAACGGATGGC
>NC_088362.1:5517426-5539926 GCF_034508935.2 Berghia stephanieae
CATCATCATCATCATCATCATCATCATCATCATCATCATCATCATCATCATCATCATCGTCCTCCTCCCCTCCTCCTCGTCCTCATCCTCCTCCTCCTCCTCCTCCTCCTCGTCATCATCATCATCATCATCATCATCATCATCATCATCATCACCCACATCATCATCACCATCACCTCCTACTAATCATTTCTCCAGCTCCTCATCCTCCATTAATTAAATGTTGGATTTATACACTTTATTAAACTATATTTGATTTATTCTACTCAATAAAACAATCAAATCTTATTCAAATGTAATGTTTTCGAATATAAATACAACTTTCAGCATAAGAAAACAGAATATATCATAGCAAGATTTGCTTAGGTCAAAGGTCCTTAAAAACCTACCCTGTGGGGGGAAAAATGAAGGAAAAGAAAGGATTCGGGGAAAAAATCCATATTATGATAATAATAATAATAATAATAATAATAATAATGATAATAATAATAATAAATAATAATAAATAATAATAATAATAATAATAATAATAATAATAATAATAATAATAATAATAATAATAATAATAATAATAATAATAATAATAATAATAATAATAATAATAATAATAATAATAATGATAATAATAATAATAATAATAATAATAATAATAATAATAATAATAATAATAATAATAATAATAATAATAATAATAATAATAATAATAATAATAATAATAGTAATAATAATAATAATCTCTCATAACGATGGTTATAATTTACATCTTCTAAATGTTGCTACTCCAAGCTCGAAGAAACAAATAACAATGTGAAATTGAATGTAAGCTTCAATTTAATATAGGAAAACATAATATGAAAGTTTCGGGTTTCCCCCTCTATCAACAAAACAGGATGAATGAAACACTACAGACGAATGAGATAATGTGGTAGTGGTAGTGCCGTAGTTAAGATGTCATGAGCAATCAAAATTATAACAATAATTAATTAAAGATCTGAACAAGTGTGTATGAAAGGTGCCAGACAAAGCAAGAAAGAAAAGTACAAGAAAACTATACAATCCCCAAAAATATGTGCTATCAACCATTACACCACAGAAGCCCCCACCACACAGAAGCGTAATGGTAGCACGTCTGACCGGTAATCAGAAGGTCTGTGGTTCGATCCCCAGTCGAGATAGACTGATTTCTTTGAATGTTTTTTTTTTTCTCTAGAATTTTTCATTCTTGCTATGTTTGGAACCTTTCATACACACTTGTTCAGATCTTTATCTTACACCAGTGCCTGCTCCCTAGATTCTTAACAATAGATTAAAAACCTTTTCATCAAATACAAGTTTTAAGTTTAAGTTCCAAGTTTATTTAATGTAAGACTTTGGCCATTAAATCACAAAATTTGATGGCAATACACATGAAAAAGAAAAATGGTAAATGAAACAAAAAAAAAAAAAAAAAAAAAGAAAAGAAAAGAAAAAAAGGGCAAAAAAAAAAAAAAAAAAACCCAAAATAAACACAACAACAAAAACAGAGCAACCCACCCCCCAACCCCCCCCCCCCCAAAAAAAAAAAAAAAAAAAAAAAGAACAATGCATAATTTAGCTCCCTGTCGATGGCATATTGACATATCACTACAGTATATTACCGTTTTGAGTCGATGGGTTACAATTGTTAAAGCTAGAATAACTTCCATTTTGCCAGTCATTGTCTAGTATAAAAAGAGTTTCAATGATTATTTTTTTGTTTGGCAAATGTAACAAATGACGTCATTCCATAACGAGTCTGATATGTTGATGTTTGTTTACAAGTCTATACAGCAAGGTATTTGTAGACGCGTCTATACCTAAAGGTGCCAATTTTAACTCACTCAACCCTAACACCGACTATATCCGTAGTTTACTCGGGTTACTTTTACCCCATGCCTATTTATTACATTTTTCTATGACAAATTATAGGCGTCGTATCAAAGTCAATGTTTTTAGTTTTTCCATGTTAATGGTAGTTGAATAAAACTATTTATGTACATGCTCATTTTTAATACAATTTTTCCAATTTTGAAAAGTAGCAAAAATCTCTAGGATTGAGTGAGTTAAGAAAAATATATCTCTTAATAATCAAGTGCTGCCAAATATTTAGATACTTGTGATCATTAAGGATGTCACTTTTTATTTTCCTATTTTACATTCCAACAGAGATCAACGATAAGGAATATATGTATTTTATAATATGTTTCTCGCTCATTCCGTTATCCACTGTGAGGCTGTGTGGTCTAGTGGTATGACACTCACTTTCGGATCGGAAGGTCCTGGGTTCGAGCCTCGAGCTCGGCGCATAGTTGATTCCTTGGAAAAGGCTCTTTACTCACATTATCTCACCATACTCAGGTGTAAAATGAGTACCTGGCCGTTAACAGCGTTGTCTTTGTCCGAAAAAATTGTAATATCGCCTAACAGTCGTCATGTCCCGCCCGTCCTACATGTTAAATGTTACTGTTGACCAGGGACCCCTTGTAAAGCGCTTTGAGCACATTTAGTGAATATTGCGCTATATAAAAGCTCAATTTTTTAAAACTCAATCCACTGGGTTTTTTTTTTCTTTCTTGTTTTTCATTCACTATCGCAAAAAAGAAGAAACTTCCCACCATTTTAAAATATTGTGAAATCTTGAAAAATGGTCAATGATGAAATCTAATTAATTCCGATGTATATGATGTAGTAGATCGTGCGAAACAGACAGAAGGTAGAATGTAAAGTTTGACAAACCCACGCACTCGTACCCATCAATTAGAATTTTGAATGTCGTATTATTGAATGATTATTTTTTTAAATAAAAAAAAAATACGTTTTTTTAGTCTTCGTAATTTTCCATTGACACGAAACAACAAGTAGAATTGAGTGACATAGCCAAATAAGTTTTTCAATATAGAAATTTTTTTTAAAAAAAACGAAAACTACGATGTTACTAGTGTGCATCTTGTGTGAGTGTGTCTATACAATATTGTATTGTTATAAATGTGTAACCAAATGACAAATTGCCACTTTTTTGGGGACAATAAAGATATATTATTATTATTATTATTATTATTATTATTATTATTATTATTATTATTATTATTATTATTATTATTTTTATTATTATTATTATTATTATATTATTATTATTATTATTATTATTATTATTATTATTATTTTATTATTATTATTATTATTATTATTATTATTATTATTATTATTATTATTATTATTATTATTATATAAAATTATTATTATTATTATCATCATTATAATGATGATGTGTTCAAATCTAGATTTTATTTTAATAATTAAGGCGTGTAAGTTAAAATTGTAAAAGTTAGATTGACCCGCACACACTTGTCCATTAGTTTATGTGTTGAATGTCGTAAAATTGAGTTACTTATTGTTATTATTATCATTATTATTATTATTATTATTATTATTATTAATATTATTATTATTATTATTATTATTATTATTATATAATTATTATTATTATTATTATTATTATTATTATTATTATTATTATTATTATTATTATTATTATTATTATTATTATTATTATTATTATTATTATTATTATTATTATTATTATCATTCCTATTATTACTATCATCCTCATCATTATAATAATGATAATAGTATTTAGTAACTCAATTTTACGACATTCAACAAAAACTGATAGGCAAATGTGTGCGGGTCAATCTAACTTTTACAATATACACACGGTAATTATTAAAATAAAATATAGATTTGAACATTCAAATAGCACATTTCCACGGATTAACCATACTCAATGCGCATCGCAATGTTTCATTTGCTTGCAACATCGATCAAATCTTTAAAAGGACAGTTATAATAGACGGGAAAGCAAACAGATTTGATAGAAAAAAATCAAAAAGTAAAAAGAAATAAAAGAAATAAAGAAAGAAAGAAAAAGAAACAAACAAACAAACAAACAAAATATCTATACCGTTATAATGACGAATTCTGACACTGGCGTGACGGTGAGTGAAAGGGATCAATTATTACGTAATCACTACATGGTGAGTCATAGTAGACTTTAGTATGGAGTTCGCGTGAGGTGTTACAAAACTCCCTACCTAAATACACAATCGGATTACGTTTTCACAGAATTGGGCCACAGACTCAGACAGAAACTTCTAAATTAGGTAATGGTCACAGAATGTCGGATTTTTGCATCCATATCAATCTACAGACAGACGCGACAATACGATTCAATAGCCTGATGTCACGCCGCCCGGCAACGGCGGCCATCTTGGTTCTAAACAAAGAAAATCATTACTTTTTATTCTTCATGCTGGCTAGAACTTTTCATGTGCCTTGTGATCAGAATGTGTAAAAGTCAAAACATGATCAAATTTATGGGGGGTTTTTTTCCCCCCTCTGGATACGCTTTTATGCTCGCCGGGGAAATATTTCATAAGGCGTCCGCCATTGTTCCGATAGTTTAGAGCCAGTGTTACTAAGTTACCGTGCGTCATTAGGAAGGGAGTGACGTTACGACTGTTGAAGAGTATTCAGTACTGATGTATTCTCTAAAAAAAAAATATTTTAAATATCAGCCAGAAAACTCGTCCTTCAAATTATAGATAGTTCTAAGTTGACGTCACTCTTGTCTTTGTTATTGTTTTTTGCCATCCGCGTTTTTGAGTAATGCTCACTAAACTGTATTAACCTGACTATAAACGCTCATGGATACACATTGTTTTGCGTGTTGGTCCGTTATACTTCCGGATGGCAATGTTATGAGCTTCTTAGCCAAGCGCATACTATCTATATCGACCGATTAAAACTATGAATCTCATCTTGGCAAAAACTTTTAAACCTTGGACTTCGTAAAATCCCAGCTTTGATCATTTTTGCCAAGATCAGGGGTGATTTTAATCGGTCGATATTTGAAGGACGATTTTTCCAGGCCAAAATTTTAAATACAACAACACTTAACATGTAGAACGGGACATGACGCCTGTTAGGCGATATTGCAATTTTTTTCCTACAGAGACAACGCTGGTAACGGCCAGGTACTCATTTTACACCTGAGTACGGTGAGATAATATGAGCAAAGAGCATATTGTTCTTCCAACATTAAACCTTTTGGATGGTTTAAAAATAATGTCCTCAATCGTTAGCACCAACGTTCATCAGGTCTGATAACCGGACGCAATTATGGGCCTGATTTCACATAGCTATTTATTATATTAGACAATATTGTCCGTTCGTTTGAGAGTAAATCCATTACAACAATGAACCCATAATAATAATAATTTGAGTCATCAGACCTGTGAATAAGTAGACGTTGGTTAGCACCCTTCATTCATTACTCATGTCCTTCCAGTAGCTGATGGAGGTTTCACCACCATCCCCGACCTCTTTAGTGATTAACCCTTTATCTACAGGGTTCGATTTTGGCCTCATCTGACATCATCTAAATCTGTTTTTAACTCTAAGACGGCTATGTGGTCTTGTGGTATGACACTCGCTTTCGGATCGGAAGGTCCCGGGTTCGAGCCTCGCTCGGCGCATAGTTGAGTCCTTGGAGAAGGCTCTTTACTCACATTATCTCACCGTACTCAGGTGTAAAATGAGTACCTGGCCGTTCACAGCGTCGTCTCTGTCCGACAAAAATGTAATATCGCCTAACAGGCGTCATGTCCTGTCCTACATGTTAAATGTTGCTGTTGACCAGGGACCCCTTGTAAAGCGCTTATTTTAAAATATTCTCTCACCGTACTCTGGTGTAAAATGAGTACCTGGCCGTTAACAGCGTTGTCTGTGTCCGAAAAATTGTAATGTCGCCTAACAGGCGTCATGTCCCGTTCTACATGTTAAATGTTGCTGTTGACCAGGGGCCCCTTGTAAGGCGCTTTGAGCACATTTAGTGGATATTGCGCTATATAAAGCTCAATTTACAAAAAAAATGTTGGATTATAGTCTTATCTGATATAGTAATGACTCATTATTGACAATAATAGAACAGGTATAGCGGATGCGATTGAAAGCCGAATTGCATCTCTGTTACTGCTCTCTTAGTCAAACCGGCTCGGCTTATATCTGATACTTAATGGGACCCGCCATTTCAAAACGATATTATGTCAAAGTGAACCAAACGCCAAAAAGTATTTCGAAAGTAACCGAAAAAAAAAATAAATATATATATAGATTGTGTACTTTTAGTTTCTGTCACTATAAGAAATAGTGTCTATTGTGGTCAAGTGGTGTGACACTCGCCTTCGGATCTGAAGGTCCAGAGTTCGAATCCCCTTCAGTACTTAGATTCTCTCACCGTATTCAGGTGTAAAATGAGTACCACCTGGCCCATTAAAAGCGGTGTCTTTGACGAAAAAAAATATCCTTGTAATATCGCCTAATAGGCGCGCCATGTCATACGTGTAAAGTGTTGCTGCTGGCTGGATGCCCCTTGTATACTATTTGTAACACGTTTAGTGGATATTGTACTATATAAATGCTCTATCTTTTTTTAAAAAATGCAACATGATAATTAAACATGACTTTTTATATAGCGCAATATCCACTGAATGTGCTCAAAGCTCTTTATAGAAGGTCCCTGACCAACAGCAACACGTAACATGTAGAACGAGACATGACGCCTGTTAGGCGATATTACATTTTTTTTTCTACAGAGACGTAGCTGTAAACGGACAGGTACTCATTTTACACCTGAGTACGGTGAGAGAATGTGAGTAAAGAGCCTTTTCCATGGACTCAACTATGCGCCGAGCGCTAGGCTCGAACCCAGGACCTTCCAATCCGAAAGCGAGTGTCATACCACAAGACCTGGTACCTGGCCCATTAAAAGCGGTGTCTTTGACGAAAAAAAATCCTTGTAATATCGCTTAATAGGCGTCATGTCTCGTCATACCTGTTAAATGTTGCTGTTGGCTGGATGCCCCTTGTAAACCGATTGCAGCCCGTTTAGTGGATATTGCACTATATATATAATATATATATATATATATATATATATATATATATATATATATATATATATATATATATATATATGCGCTATATTTTTTTAAATGCAACATGATAATTGAACCCTATGTCATATATCTCAATAATAAATCAATTGTTAACAATCACATCACATCACTCCAACATACCATTTTGTGTCGGTGGGTCACCGATTGTAAAGTATTATGATTTGATTAAAATTTAAATGGCGTCCTTAAAGGGTTAACAAAGTCAAACTCTGTCGCGTGACAAGGGTCAAGATAAGGCGGTGGAGAGGGTGACCCTGTCTTCTTTGGAGGTGACAGCACTTCAAAAGATATGGCTGGATGTTGTCAACGGAAGCAATTTCTGAGTTGAGAACGTTGGAATTGACCATGGTACTCAATGTAAGTCACAATATTATCATCAGAATGTTGAGAACACGGGTAAATAATTGATAGAAATTAACCCATACAAAGTCAACCAAACAAAAACATACAAAGAAAAAAAACTACAACCCCCCCCCCCCAAAACAAAAAAACAAAAAAAACAAGAAAAAACAAACAACCAAAAAAACAAAAAATCCAGAAGAAAGAAATTATGCAAGTTCGTCTAAATTCCAAACTCCCTAATTTTCATAGTATTTTTTATTTCCTTTCCGAAATTCAATTTTCCTGACAATGTAAAAGTAAGTTCCCTTGATGAAACAATCTATATCTTAGTGCTTAAAGAATGTTTTAAAGACAAACGTTTTATCCCATTCCTCATATTAATTTTCACATATCTAATGATTATTATAACTCTAACACTGTATAAAAGTTCTGTTCGCCCCGTGCGACAATTTTTAAGTTGTCAAGGTATTTTCCCGTGAACGATTTCCGGTGGTCAGGAAAAAGAAGAATGTGGACCAAGTTTCGAGTTACGGGTCTTGGGAAAGAAGATTTGACAAGATTTCCATGGGAAAAGATGACGAAGTTTTTTTCTTTTGACCTTTAAAAATTGAAATATGATGAAGTGAAAGTATTTTGTATTTCAGTTTTCAAGTTATTCACCAGGAATGGCATTTTCACACAAATCGAAGAGTTAACAGCTATGGATTTTGGGGGAGATAGTTTTATAGTTTTTTTTCTCCCTCTTTTGTACCTTTCGATGAGTAATGAATTATGGCCAACCTTATCATTTTAAAAAACTGCAAGATTCGTTGACTTCTAACGTAAGATTTTACTCGTGATGGCAAATTGACCTGATTTTATCTTTAAAAGACATAGAAAAAAAAAACGAGAAATAAAACACGAAAAAAAAACAAACAATTAAAAAACAAAAAAACAAAACAAAACAACAAAAACAAACAAACAAACAAAACAAACAAACAACTCCCCTATATATATATATATTATACAACAAACAAACTGGATCTATCTTTATATATTACACAGATAATCGTATTAACAATTCAACGAAATAAATTCAAATCGTTAAGATAAAAGAACTCAAAAAAAAAAAATAAATAAAGCCTGACAAATTAGGTGTAGATAAATTTCATCAGAAGAGTATTGGAAAAATAATGAAAAACAGGTAATAGTAAGTTAACGATTACGGTCCCAACCTGCAACGATCGACGAACCAGGTAGAAGATGAAGATATGTCCTAAGACTCTGTGGACAGATTTTCGTTTTCCTTCTCGTCGTTCGTCGATCGTTGTAGGTTGGGCACGTATTATTATTATTATTATTATTATTATTATTATTATTATTATTATTATTATTATTATTATTATTATTATTATTATTATTATTATTGTTATTATTATTATCATTATTATTATTATTATTATTATTAGTATTATTAGTAGTAGTAGTAGTAGTAGTAGTAGTAGTAGTAGTAGTAGTAGGAGGAGGAGTAGTAGTTGTAGAGTAGTATAGTAGTAGCCGTACTTCCCTCAAGGTTTCCTTAAAGTCCCAGGTTTAAGAGATTTTGACAAGATTCGGGTCATTTCAATAGATCGTTTTTAAATTTGTACAGCGTTTTGTGTGCTCTCAGTTGACATTGCACCATATAGATAGTATGCGCTTGGCTAAGAAGCTCACAACATTGCCATCCGGAAGTATAACGGACCAACACACAAAACTGTGTGTATCCATGAACGTTTATAGTCAGTTTAATACAGTTAAGTGAGCATTACTCATAAACGCGGATGGCAAAAAAAAAACAATAACAATAACAAAGTCCTGAGTGACGTCATCTTCGAACTATCTATAGATACACGATCATGGTTACACACATATTTGTGTGTTGGTCCGTTATACTTCCGGATGGCAATGTTATGAGCTTCTTAGCCAAGCGCATACTATCTATAAAAGCTCAGTGTTTTTCCCCCTTCTATTATGAACTCTAGAAACAAACTCAACACATTGTTTTACTCTGCGGAAATTGACAATATTGGGCCACATCCTGGTTATTTAGAAATCATAAATTACCTGCATTTTGTGGGTATTGGGTGCTGGCTCGTATTTAATTTCTCTATTTCCTGTCACATGACCCAAGTCATGACCTCCTGCGGTGTCAAGACGTTACTCATCTTCTCGCTTCCATTTTCCTCGAAATCTTTGTCCATAGTACGCCATTTTCATTTGCTCCACATTGTGTATTGGTATTTAAAAAAAAAAAGATGGCTCCTAAGAGCCAAGCGATTATAGAGATCAGATGAGCCTTAAAAAGACAGTTCCTCTAAAAAACCTAAACAACGAACGATTTTTCTCAGCCCACATCTGTATCAGATTATTTTTACTGGGATATTTAGAAAGAGAACATTTTACACGGACTGGACTTGACCCAGGGGTTAAGTAGTGTTTGTGGGCGCACTATAGATAGTTCGAAGATGGCATCACTCAGGTCTTCGTTATTGTTTTTTGCCATCCGCGTTTATGAGTAATTCTCACTGAACTGTAAAGAAGAGAAAGAATGCCCCCCCTCCTCATATATATATATATATATATATATATATATATATATATATATATATATATATATATATATATAGCGCATTTCCACGGATCCACCATATTCAATGAGCTTAACAGGGTTACATTTACTCCCTAATCTGACAATTTAGAACAAACTGGGTCGGGCATTTATCTCCATGGAGATTAAAAAGGTTGGAGAGGTTTACAGTTTCTTTCATTCATAGAAATTCTCGCATTTTTAAATTCTTGAAAATATGGTTTGAAAACTGAAACCGTGGATTGGAGCTTGAGACGCAAAGACGTTGAAATGCGCTATACAAATGCTGTTATGTGTGACCCTCATACAGAATAGATCGCTCTTAAGGCATCCGTTATGATCAACACTCTTACAATTGTATGAGCCAGTTACCATTCACAGTGGAGTCAAGTGGGGCAATGTTCGTGAGGTGCATTGCCCAAAGACACAAGTGGAGTAAAAAGAATAAATACTCATGATTTTACAAGACATGTTATGATGGATAGACAAATCGATAAAGTGGAATTATTTGTTAGTCGTAGTCGAAGGAGTGAAAATGAGGAGTTTGTTTGAATTGTGCGGCTATGTGGTCTAGTTGTATGACACTCCCTTTCGGAACGGAAGGTCCTGGGTTCGAGCCTCGCGCTCGGCGCATAGTTGAGTCCTTGGAAAAGGCTCTTTGCTCACATTCTCTCACCGTACTCAGGTGTAAAATGAGTACCTGGCCGTTAACAGCGTTGTCTATGTCCGAAAAATTGTAATATCGCCTAACCGGCAGCATGTCCCGTCCTACATGCTAAATGTTGCTGTTGACCAGGGACCCCTTGTAAAGCGCTTTGAACACATTTAGTGGATATTGCGCTATATAAAGCTAAGTAAAAAAAAGTTTGTTTGAGTTGTGTAAAGGAGAAGAAAAGCAAACAGATAAAGCGATAGAGGGGGCGTGGTTGGAATCCAGAAAAGTGCGTTGCTTTCAAACAAAATGACCAGAGGTCAAGACAAGGGTCAAGATGATGTCTAGACTGGGCAATGATAAAATGAGTGGGTGGTCATTGCGAGGAAATAAAAACGATATAAAAGGATACCTCTTTTCCCCCTTTTCACCTGCCTTTCACAGGTAAAACCTCGTTTAACGAAATCACAACAAAGAAGCTCTGTCATTGAATGTGTGCCTCCAGTGGTGAACCAAATGTGTAATTAAGAGCAAATAAGGTAGAGATGGATAAAGAAACAAAATGAAAATATTTTAGACGACTAGAAATCTACTTTTAAGGGTTTAAATAGATAGGTGAATTGGTTGGGCATGTGAGTCATAGGTGAAATCTCACATTAGCTCTGAATTGTTTCTCTCTTAAAGATGGCCCTCAATCCAAGAAGAAGAAGAAGAAGAAGAAGAAGAAGAAGAAGAAGAAGAAGAAGAAGAAGAAGAAGAAGAAGAAGAAGAAGAAGACGAGGAGGAGGAGGAGGAGGAGGAGGAGGAGGAGGAAGAAGAAGAAGAAGAAGAAGAAGAAGAAGAAGAAGAAGAAGAAGAAGAAGAAGAAGAAGAAGAAGAAGAAGAAGAAGAAGAAGAAGAAGAAGAAGAAGAAGAAGAAGAAGAAGAAGAAGAAGAAGAAGAAGAAGAAGAAGAAGAAGAAGAAGAAGAAGAAGAAGAAGAAGAAGAAGGGGTTCGATGAAAGGAATCAAGACTCAGATGAAAATAAAAACCAACACGCGTTCTATTGTCACCGAAACCTGTTTGAATGGGAAGATGGTTAGACGAGAAGGACATCGGAATTTCATTCACTGTTTCTTTATTTTTATAATTTTTTCCCCCTTCTAGTTGCGACGGTCAAGCTACCAGTAACAAAACATTAGAGATGGCCTATCGGATACCCCGGTCTCAAATTTCCCAAGAGCATAAAGGACTCGTGTCCCCTGCACCGGTTACAGGGAGGTCCCGGTGCCACTACAAATACAAGGCCATGCACCCTACAACATGCTGGTGGGATGCTCATTACTGGGTCGGGCTTTTATCTCCGTGGAGATTAAAAAGGTTGGAGAGGTTTACAGTTTCTTTCATTCATAGAAATTCTCGCATTTTTACATTCTTGAAAATATGGTTTGAAAACTGACACCGTGGATTGGAGCTCGAGACGCAAAGACGTTGAGATGCGCTATACAAATGCTGTTATGTGTGACCCTCAAATCGTGACTATGTTAGGGATGTTTAGATTCTGAGATTGAATGTATTGTAAAAAGTGCGCTCTACAAATGCTGTTATGTGTGACCCTCAAATCGTTACTATGTTAGGGATGTTGAGATGGTGAGATTCAATTTATTGTAAAAAGTACTGGCCTATGTTGTGATTTTATGTTTTATTGAGGAGATTAAATCTAATCTATTAATAAATTGAAAATAACTAAAATGCCGGGTTTCACAAACTATCAATATTGATATTTGGCTTTCCTAATACTATTGTCTTAAGTAGAATTTAAGTAATTATCTTTTATTATAAAACAATGCTGCAAATCAAGCGATAGATAATACTGAAACGTAAAACGAATGGAAACAATAATTAATTGTTTGCGTTAGATTCTTCTTCCTCAAGTTGCACGCCTATCCCGGGTTTTGGAGGCTCCATGGGTTACATCTTCCCCCAGATTTCTGTTTCTCGCTGATTCTGTCATTTCTTCTAAGGAAGTCCTTCAGTTGTGTTAGCAACATTCTTCAGTATCTTCCCACAGAACGTTTACCTTGGATTTTTCCGCTCACCGCCACAGAATCGTACTTTCCCTTTCGATCCTTTCATTCAGAGTCGTGTGTACCTTCTTTGATGATTATTACGACCATTCAAGAAAGTTTTGGTTGATACACGGACAAAGTTGTGGAAGTCTTTAAGTATCTGGGGTCGTTACAGAAACATCGAGAAAAAGAATTCAGCTTGTCCATAAAAACTCAGTATTCTCTATCTATATTATTGCAACAATATTTTTAAAAATGTTTGTTTCGGACATCTTCGGTTGTTTTAGGTGTGGTTATGTGCACCAGATTAGTGTACAATAAATTCTTCTAGATCTAAGTCAGATCCCAGTCTTTTTGAGTTGAGTTCTTTATTCCTATCAAAAGAACACCACCATTGCAACCACTAGTCAGACCAACGACGTTGATACAACTCCCACCACATCACCATGTTTAGAACCGCCATCAACTTAGGCTACAACAAGATAATACCGGAGTCGATAACTCCAAACCAAACACCATAAAAACTACCCACTGTTCTTAATGACTTCAAATTCTCCTGTTGCGCAGGTAAGAAAATCGCCAGGCATGATGAAAACCTTCACCCGTCTTTCCTATCCAATCACTGGAGCTTTACGCTATAGAGAGTTACGTTATTGTGGAATAACTTATGTCGAAACTGGATTCGCGCATCTTAGCAGTGGCCACTAATCCAGTGCGATTAACACAGATTTAGATCTTCGCCATTACCGACAGTCTTTGATCTGTGATTGACTTGAAAGATTTTTGGACCAATATTAATTTTGAGGAATTTTTCGGGATCAGAGTTATCGATCCTTTGGATTTCCTGGTCTAGACAAACAGAGAGTCGGTAAGCGTTCCTGCCTGTGCTGAATTGGCTAAAGTGACCCAAACGGATCTCAAACTGTTTTTATGTTGCAGGGTTAACCAGAGAATAAGAAGTCTGAGTTTTCCTTCTTCATTTAATGTAAAATAAAATGTGATGATTACGGACATATTATTTGAAATTGAGCTCAAATTTGTCCAACACTAAAGAGAATATATAAGCCATCAGAATATATTTACCTCAAGTAACGGAATTTTCATTCATTAATTCACTAATATTATTTGCAATGTCATTTTTAGACAAATCGTTTTCGTCTTAGTGGATGTCGCTGACTGCTGACGAAGAGTAAATTATATCTCTTCCTTTTCAACAAACTTCTATTAAAATATCAGTAAACTGCGTTTCTGCTAGTCCACGAATGTAGATTGAATTTCTCTCAACCATTTACATTTCTGGTTTCGGCTGTATAATGAATAATGACCAAAGAAATGTCTTTGAACCTTCAAATTTGTTGTAATCTCTGACTGAATGGGACCCATCACCTAAAACATCATTATGTATTTTGTATTATGATAGCATGTCAGGATGAACGAGATGCCATAAAGGGGTTTTAAAGTGAAAATAACAGAAAAAAGTGAGTTGTTTGTTTGTTTTGTTTGTTTTGTTTTGTTTCGTTGTTGTTGTTTTTTGTTGTTTTTTTTGTCACATGAAGAAATGTCATAATCATCCACAACAAAGACTATGCTTTACTCAACTCTGACATGTTTTACCATAAATTCAATTTTAGCATCCACATCGCTCCGAAATAAAAACAAAACCGGTTTAAGGCGATATGCCACCAATTAATAAACAAACTAGGAACGAAAACAGAGTAAAGGATTTACGTAACTTCCCGTCCATTGTAAACCCACGATACAAGCAAGATCTTTTAACTGGTAATCGAGATAAAACGTATCCACTTAAATCTGATGGCGATACGAACTACGAACCCCAAGAATTCAAGCGGATCAAGTCGGTGGTCTATAAATATCAAAGCTTTGGCAAGGAAAATATTTACAGTGACTCCAGGGTCATCCATTGATTCAGTCAACGATTTGTAAAAAGTGAAAGTTCCTCTTAGTACAAACAGATTTGATATTGTTGTTGATGAGATAGCTGACGAACACGGGTGAGATACGTACCTTGGACAAATTTCGTTGTAGGGTCCTGTCATTCAGAATCGTGTGTACCTTCTTTGATGATTATTACGACCATTCAAGAAAGTCTTGGTTGATACACGGACAAAGTTGTGGGAGACTTTAAGTATCTGGGATCGTTAAAAAAACAGCGAGAAAAAGAATTCAGCTTGAATATGGCGCAATATCCACTTAATGGGCTCAAAGATGTCCCGTTAGGTCTATGGTTTGAGTCCGCTGTGGGCGGCCAAATTTGAGTCCTTGGAAAAGTATGTTTACTCACATTATCTCATCGTACACATGTGTAAAATATGCATCTCGCCTTTTACTGTGTTATTTCTGTTTTTTTTTTTTAAATTCTAATAGCACTTACAGGCTTCATGTAGTGTGTCTATTGCCTTGGGATCAGTTGGTATCGCTTTGAGCACATTCTAATAGTGGATAGATATCGCGTTAAAAAGAAAAAGCCCAAGTTTTTTTCTTCTATATCTCCACTTAAAGCGAGGATAATCACTGATGTATACAAACACGAACAACAAAAGCCTCATTTCCAACCATTTCTGAAGGTCCCCTGACCTCCTCTGATTTCAAGAATCTCGCTCGCTCCATCCATCCATCCATCCCATTCGGAGTCATCTGGCAAGCCAGCAGTAAAGGTCAGTTGACCCTTGGTCTTCTTCCCCCCCCCCCCCCACTCCACATCCCACTCCTCAATTGTGACCCACCGTAGCAAAGCGGTATTATGTCGGGATCCACTCGGTAAGGGAAATTGAATTCATAGCCACCAATATCCAACTTGGGTTTAATTTCTGTACGTTATCGTGGAGTATAAAGACTATTTCTTGCATTGCAAAAACTTCTAAGCTCCATTTTCTCATCATTCTATCTCTAAATTCACTTTTTGGGGTCTGAATCCTACCGACATAGTACCGTTTTGAGACGGAGGGTCACAATATCACTTATAAGCAGGTCAACTCGGACCTCTCTCGGTGACCACGGATGAATACGAGCACATTCCTGGCCCGATTTACTTTCTATCCTCGCTGCCAGTTTGGATTTAGCCTGATATTTTTTGGCCTTAGTACATTCTTTGTTAAAGTTTGGTCCTGCAGACAGATTGAATGGCCTGGTATTTTTGGCCCCCTTTTGTTCTGATACAGTGGAGTAAACGCTAAAATGATACACATATTTATGCTAATGCTTAGGAACTCACAATGTTTTCTTTTTCATCCTTCTCTTGACCCGTCATCTACTTTCTATCTCCTGTGTGTGTGTGTGTGTGTGTGTGTGTGTTCGTTTGTGTGTGTCTGTGTGTGTGTGTTCGTTTGTGTGTGTGTGTGTATAAATCTAGTTTCTCAATGTCTTAACTAATCTTTTGGCCTCTATAGATATAACGAAGTTGACGTCACGCAGGTCTTTATTATTGTCTTTTGCAATCCGCGTTTATGAGTAATTCTCACTAAATTGCATTAACGTGACTAAAAACGATCATGGTTACACACAGTTTTGTGTGTTGCTCCGTTCTACTTCCGGATGGCAATGTTGTGAGCTCCTTAGCCAAGCGCATACTATCTGAGATAGTTTGGCTATGAATCTCACAACATTGCCATCCGGAACTATAACGGACCAACACACAAAATTGTGTAGCCATGAACGTTTATAGTCTGGATAGTATAGTTAAGTCAGAATTATTCATAAACGTGGATGGCAAAAAACAATAACAAAGACCCGAGTGACGTCAACTTCATTTGATCTATATTTTGCTTTTAAAATAATTACAAAAATACTAATAATGGAGCTAAGACCATAATGTGACCACAGAACGGATAGAAAGTAATTGACGTCACTCAGCTCTTTGTAATTGCTTTTAGTCAGCCATTTTTATGAGTAGTTCTCACTAAATTGTATCAATCAGACTATAAAGGTCAAGGTTACACACAGTTTTGTGTGTTTTGTTGGTACGTTATATCCGGCTCATGGAATGTTGCGAGTAAATTATCTAAGCGTACAGCATCAATAATATATTCACTCTTGTTTTTGTCTTTGTTCATTCTTTACTAAAATCATCTGATCATTTATCTGATCATCAATAACATGTTTTAAAAAATTCCCTCTATTCATCCCCAAGGGGAAATTTATTTTTAGGATCTATTCCAAGGGAAGACTGGAGTAACCCAGGCGTTAGCCGCAGTGCAGCGCCGCAAAGTGAAATAGGGCTAGATGACTTGCTTAAGGCCAAACGGTGCAGCTGCAGGTGGTCGAATTCGTTACCTTTCGGGTACGAAGCAAAGACCGTACCGCTGAGCCACGCTGCCCCTGTAATATATTATTCATAGGGGACAAAGACCACGTGACCACGAAAACAAAGAAGACTTTAACTCACTCAATCCTAGAGATTTTTGCAACTTTTCAAAATTGGACAAAATGTATTAAAATTGACCATGTACATAAAAAGTTTTATTCAACTGTCATCAACATGCAAAAACTAAAGAACATTAGATCTAGCTTTGATACTACGCCTATAATTTGTCTCATAAAAATGTAATAAATAGGCATGGAGTAAAAGTAACCCTGGGTAAACTACGGATATAGTCGGTGTTAGGGTTGAGTGAATTAAAGACATTTATTCTGATCCTTGTCTCAATCTGTTATAATGTCGGGCGGGTGAGTCAGATACTAGATACAAATGGACTTAAAGATCTAAATTATCCATTTCTAATGAATTAAAATTGGATTCAATAGTCTGATGTCACGCCGCCCGGCAACGGCGGCCATCTTGGTTCTAAACAAAGAAAATCATTAATTTTTATTCTTCATGCTGGCTAGAACTTTTCATATGCCTTGTGATTAGAATGTGTAAAAGTCAAAAATTGATCAAATTTATGGGTTTTTTTTTTCCTCTGGATGCGCTTTTAAGCTCGCCGGGGAAATATTTCATACGGCGTCCGCCATTGTTCCTATAGTTTAGAACCAGTGTTACTAAGTTACCATGCGTCATTAGGAAGGAAGTGACGTCACGACTGTTGAATCCTATTATTGTCCTAATTTACAAGAATGGAGGCAGTTTCTACAATTAATTCATAGTGCTATTTTTTAAACATTCTATTTGTTTTTAATTTCGGATCTATTAAATAATAATAATAATAATAATAATAATAATAATAATAATAATAATAATAATAATAATAATAATAATAATAATAATAATAATAATGTCTCTCTACTCCGTCTCTGATTATTCGCCCTGGACGACGTTTATGAATCGTCATAGGAAAGGTCAAGGTCGCTAAGTACGAAAAAACCTCAGTGTATGATAAGAAGAGGATCAGTTGTGTCAGTCTGTCTACGATCCTTTATGAACGTGATCAAGTTACGTCACGCCGCCACTCACTCATTACACTTACTGACAAGGTCCAGCCCAATGTCAAGCTTTGAATGGGGAAAGGTGATGTCGATGACCTAGTTAGTTAATGTCGTGTCCTGGGTTTGAGTCTCGCTCTGATCGGTGCATAATTGAGCCCTTTGGGGGGATAAAAATAGCTCTTTACGCACCGTACTCAGGTGTAAAATGAGTACCTGGCTGGCCGTTAACAGCGTTGTCTCTGTTATAAAAAATTGTAATATCGCCTGCCTAACAGACGTCATGTCTCGTTCTACGTGCTACGTGTTGCTGTTGGTCAGGGACCCCTTGTAAAGCGCTTTGAGCACGTTTAGTGGATATTGCGCTATATAAAAGCACAATTATTTTATATTTTTATTTTGTATTAATCTCTGGCCTAACAAGGGTTGTTACTGTCGTGAGAAAAAAAAAGTGATTTCGCCCAACAGGCGTTATTTTTCGTCTCACATGTTAAGTTTTGCTGTTGGCTAGGTAAAGCGCTTTTTTAAAAAATAAATAAAAAATTGAACTTTATAAAGCGCAATATCCACTAAAAGGTGCTCAAAGCGCTTTACAAGGGGTCCCTGGTCAACAGCAACATTTAACATGTCGGGCGGGACATGACGCCTGTTAGGCGATATTACAATTTTTCGGACAAAGACACCGCTGTTAACGGCCAGGTACTCATTTTACACCTGAGTACGGTGAGAGAATGTGAGTAAAGAGCCTTTTACAAGGACTCAACTATGCGCAGAGCGCGAGACTCGAACCCAGGACCTTCCGATCCGAAAGCTAGTGTCATACCACTAGACCACATAGCCGCACATAGGCTAGGTAAAGCGCTTTGAACCATTTAGTGGTTATTGCGCTATATAAATATATACACGAATAAAAACCAATAATACCAGTTTGACGTGTTGGGTCACATTTTTGTAGGAACACATGTACCTTGTTTAACTCTGTGTTCACTCAACCGTGACGGCAGCCAGAACGACGGCCGGCTCTATAGAAATGGTTTAATTATGCACACGGCCTGGTGTTTTTATGGCACCGATTAGATTAATTCCGTTGTCCGCTGTTTGGCTTTCTGATGGAAACAAAACATACAGGAAGTTACCGTCATTTTCTAGAACCCTGCCTTGAGCATGTCAGTCATGCATGGAAGATGCTAACGAAATAGTGAAAATGGAGAGGCTTCGTTTGGGAACAAAACAGACAATGGACGTTTCGGGTACAAACCCTTCGTCAGCACAACAATACACAAATTAACGTGGAAAACAAATAAAATATAATGCCAAAAAACCCCCCAAAAAACTTGTGTCGTCCGTACTCAATGGTGGTTGAAGATGCAGTGTCGTACTAAAAGAAAAGTTGAGCTACGATGAACTGCCCGATTAGTTTGTTTTCTTTCTTCTGATTAACTCTCTCCTTACCGATCACGTTCAGTATTTTCCCAAAATGTCAGGCATACCCAGCAGAAAAAAATTGTTTCTTTAAGCTCAAAAAAGCTCTCTACAAAACAAGATTATGTTCTTATTAATTAGACAAAGATCATTCTTCAAAGTTTGTGATGTACAAAATAAATCTGAATAAGAAAAAAATGTATATTGGATCGTAAGAAATGTGACGATTTTCCTGTAGGTGGTAAGGAGAGGGTTAATGCAATCACACCAAAAAAGCAATTTCTTTAAAATTAAGATCTGTGAGTAATAGTATTAAAGCGGTTTCATGTCTGGGTGGTTTAGATGCTACAGTTGGATTTATAGTACCGTCAATGATTGGATACTTGATCGTGAGTTTTGTATAGCGCAGTATCCACTAAATTTGCGCAAAGCGCTTAACAAATACGTAACATGTAGAAAGAGACATATTTAAATGACACTTATTTTGGCAAAAACTCTCAAACCTGGGACTTTGCGAGCACAATTTATTTTTTTGGTGAGTTTTCTTAGTATGAGTTTTGTTATTTCGTGAGTTCAATCAGTTTGTCTCCAGAACAGGAGCAAATTGATAAGCTATTTAACTTTAACTATTTGAGTGGTAATTAATGATAGACAATTGTAACATCACCTAATAGGTGTCATGTCTCGTCCTATAGATAAAACGAAGATGACGTCACTCAAGCCTTTGTTATTGTATTTTGCCATCCGCGTTTGTGAGTAATTCTCACTTAACTATATTAACCTGACTATAAACGTTCATGGTTACACACAGTTTTGTGTGTTGATCCGTTATACTTCCGGATAGCAATGTTATGAGCTTCTTAACCAAGCGCATACTATCTATTTGTTAAGTGTTGTAAAGCGCCTTGAGTACGTTTAGTGGATATTGAGCTATCTAATCGCTCAGGTGTTTTTTCTCATCTCCCATATTTGATTTCTCATTTCCTCTCTCCCTTAACAAGACCACGACATTAGCATAATATGTCATTTTTTCTTCTTTCTTTTTCTTTGGGACGTTCGTTGTGCCGATGAGACCAAAGATCTGAAGTGTTAAATCCAAAGTGTAAACTGCAACATTGACGCAAAATAATATCAACACAATGAGAATTTAGGTAGGCTACCTCTGTGGTCAAGAATGACCACCTCTATCACATTTGTTGGTCCATCGGTCACTCTCCTTTCATAACCTGACGTACTTTGTTTGATGGGTCAAGTCATCCCGACATCATGATGATGATGGTGGTCATTTTTCTATAGAAGTAATGGTCAAGCGAGGTTAGATTATTGTAATGGCCGGGGGGCTAGCTAGTCTAGTTACAAACTACGACACTGCAAACCATTCAACACACAAAACCGCGTTTCACTTTCTGTGGTTTTTCGATTCTGAAATCGCCAGTTTTATGGTTCTGTGTATCAAGGCCCCATTCACCAATAAATTATAGACACGGAATGGACATTTAATACCGAGAGTATGTCCTATGTGTAATGTCCGTCCAGCCAGTATAATAATTTAACTCATAGTTATGCGTTGAGCCACCTTGAACAGAGAGGAATTACGTGGATGTATCATTGTCACACGGTAGTGGTGGTATAAATGCCGATAAAACACGACTCTAAAAGGTGAAAAATGGCAAGGTTATAAAAGAAATAAAACGGACCAAAGTCTCGCCATCGGTGTTGGACAGCACAATTGTTGTCTGAGAAGTCAATGTGTTTATTTATGCTGGAATAAAAAGCGAAGAGATTAATTTTACAGGACATTAGCCTACTAAGGAGGTCAACATGTCTACAAATTTGCAAGGTCTGCAGGAATTTGTGTGCGTTTAGTGTCGCGGTGGGGACATTACTTTATCGTTTTCTTTTTTGGTTATATCGTTAACATGGCGATATATAGTTTTCACAATAGAAGATTTCGGGGTTATGATGTGATAAATGTTGTGTTAAAGCAATATATAATATGTCTCGAATGTTGATAAAAACCCAAATGATAGTGAGAAAGGGTATGCGGCTTGTGGTCTTGTGGTATGACACTCGCTTTCGGATCGGAAGGTCCTGAGTTCGAGCCTCGCTCGGCGCATCGTTGAGTCCTTGGAAAAGGCTCTTTACTCCCATTGGTCATGGACCCTTTTTAAAGCGCTTTGAGCACATTTAGTGGATATTGCGCTATATAAAAGCTCAATTTTTAAAAAGGGTTTCCCTATAGATCAGTTGGTAGAACACTCGCTTCACACCCTAAGAGACTGGGATCGATCCCGGGTAAAGTCCAGATTTTTTTTCGACCCCCATGCCCACCCAGCAGCGAGTGGAAATTACTTTGTGAAAGACGAGCGTTCTAACCAAAGGGTAGTAAGTAATTGTAATTTTCCTCCCTTGATTGCAAAGAAAATGGGGGTAAACTCGGTTTCAGGGGGCAGCGTGGCTCAGCGGTACGGTCTTTGCTTCGAACCCGAAAGGTACCGAGTTCGATCACCCGCCGCGCGCTGTGTGGCCTTGAGCATGTTACCTAGCTCGCCCTAGCTCAATTTGTGGCGCTGCATTGCGGCTGACGCCTGGGTTATTCTTCCCAATCTTCCCTTGGAATAGACCCTAGATAAAAATTCTCCCCTATGGGATGAATAAAGGGAATTCTATTTTTATTTATTTTAATGGCTGGATAGGTCTGATGGACAACTGTACAATAATAAAAAATTGAGCTTGTGCTTTATATATAGCGCAATATCCACTAAATGTGCTCAAAGTGCTTTACAAGGGGTCCCTGGTCAACAGCAACATTTAACATATAGGACGGGAGATGCCGACTGTTAGGCGATAGTAAATTTTTTCGGACAAAGACAACGCTGTTAACGGCCAGGTACTCATTTTACACCTGAGTACGGTGAGAGAATGTGAGTAAAGAGCCTTCTCCAAGGACTGAACTATGCGCCGGGCGCGAGGCTCGAACCCAGGACCTTCCGATCCGATAGCGAGTGTCATACG
>NC_088362.1:5549926-5554926 GCF_034508935.2 Berghia stephanieae
TCACACACACAAAAACTTTCTCTTTCTCTCTCTGTGCCTGTCTGTTTGTTTGTCTGCATCACTCCTCTCTCTCTCTCTCTCTCTCTCTCCTCTCTCTCTCTCTCTCTCTCTCTCTCTCTCTCTTTCCCTACGATGAGATCTATGCATACGAGGTGAAAATTACATTTCAAAAAAAAAGATCAGGATTGCTTTCCTTAATCATCAAAACGCAGATTCAATCAAGTAATAGTTAGACTTATCAAGTTCATTGGTGGCCAAAGGAAAAAAAAAACGTCTCATAATCCAGAGCTTGACCCATCCCTTAAGTTGTGATGTCTTATCCTGTAATTGATACTGGCATGTCGGGAATTTCAGGACTTGGATTAAGTGTTACCCAGTTGTCTTTCACCATCAATCTTGAACGTTAAAAGTCGAATTTTACGTGATTGTAACACAATATTGCATCAAAGTCATTGTAGAATCTCATACAATGTCACATTACGGTCTTTCAGTTGATCTAACTCTCATTTCCAACCCCATGTTTTTCACTGCTCTAAGACCGTAAAGTCAGTCAAGGCCATTGAGCTCGCCATTGTAACCACGGTGGCATAATTCTATGCCTGCCCAAACGCCTTATTGCTAGATACGGTTTTTGGGCAGTCAACTTCACCTTTGCATTTCCACCTTTTCGTCAGGCGGTAAAACTGTAGCTACTGTTAAGGCTTTTGGGCAGTGACTGATAGGCACTGTTTGGAGCGTCTTAAGTCTGTATTTTTATTCTCTATTGTCTTCTGGCACTTTTCTACTCACTTCATATCTTGTTGTTACCAACATAAGTGCCTGCTCCACTCACTTTTCTGAATTAAAAATTCACCCCATACACCGGAGCATACTCAATGTCTCAATCGTTTCTATGTTATATGTTTGTGATGAGAATATTGGCTATTAAGCTTAACTGCTGGTCAAAATTACTTCGCGATGATGGCGAACGAATCGGCGATCTCAAGAAGTGGGTGAGAGAGGGATCCAGAAATGACTTTGGGTTTGAAACGAATATTTTTGTGTTCGTGGATAGCTCACACGGTAGAGCCACGCTCTCACCTGCCAGGCGGAGTTGTCGTACCAATAAGGTCGCAGGTTCAAACCCCACCACCGCCGCGAAAAAATTTTTTTATTCTCTATTGTCTTCTGGCACTTTTCTACTCACTTCATATCTTGCTTTTAAGTCTGTATTACACGCTACGGCTTTTGGGCAGTCACATTATCTGTCTAAAAACGTTACGGTGTTCGGGTTTTAATTAATAAAAATTAATTAATTAATATTTTTGCATATATTTTTTTGTAGAAATAAACCTTACTCCAACCCAAGTTGATTTATGTAAAAAACGAAAAATTGAATTTTTTTGACGTTACGGCCTTTGCGCAGGTACCCCTCGATATATAGTGTATACTCAATGCTTAATGATAGTTTTGCATTATATTATCTCTCCTCCACCCCCCCCCCCATCCCCGATAAGAAAATTAATAATAACATTTTTTTTTAATTCTTGAGAGGATAAAAAGAACAAAAAAAAAAACGAGCAAGTCAAGGAAAAAAAAAATCTAAATGGAAAGGCAGAGTAACAGAAGATACTTGAATCTAATAATTTGGGCGGTATAGACTTAAGACCCATTAACTCTAGTTTTTAAGTACATGTCATGTATATAATGCGGACTGAATGCTTAATGATAGTTTTGCATTATATTATCTCTCCCCCCCCCCCCAAATAATAATAATAATTTAAAAAAACTCTTGAGAGGATAAAAAGAAGAAAAAAAGAAAACGAAAAAAGATCAAGTCGGGGAAAAGAAAAATCAAATCGGAAAGGCTGGGTAAAAGAAGATACTTGAATCTAATAATTTGGGCGGTATAGGCTTAAGACCATTAACTCTAGTTTTTAAGTACATGTCATGTATATAATGCGGACTGAATGCTTAATGATAGTTTTGCATTATATTATCTCTCCCCCCCCCCAAATAATAATAATAATAATTAAAAAAAACTCTTGAGAGGATAAAAAGAAAAAAAAAAGAAAACGAAAAAAGATCAAGTCGGGGAAAAGAAAAATCAAATCGGAAAGGCTGGGTAAAAGAAGATACTTGAATCTAATAATTTTTTTTTTTTTGGGCGGTATAGGCTTAAGACCATTAACTCTAGTTTTTAAGTACATGTCATGTATATAATGCGGACTGAATGCTTAATGATAGTTTTGCATTATATTATCTCTCCCCCCCCCCCCAAATAATAATAATAATTAAAAAAAACTCTTGAGAGGATAAAAAGAAAAAAAAAGAAAACGAAAAAAGATCAAGTCGGGGAAAAGAAAAATCAAATCGGAAAGGCTGGGTAACAGAAGATACTTGAATCTAATAATTTGGGCGGTATAGACTTAAGACCCATTAACTCTAGTTTTTAAGTACATGTCATGTATATAATGCGGACTGAATGCTTAATGATAGTTTTGCATTATATTATCTCTTTCCCCCCCCCCCCCCAAATAATAATAATAATAATAAAAAAAAACTCTTGAGAGGATAAAAAGAAAAAAAAAAGAAAACGAAAAAAGATCAAGTCGGGGAAAAGAAAAATCAAATCGGAAAGGCTGGGTAAAAGAAGATACTTGAATCTAATAATTTGGGCGGTATAGGCTTAAGACCATTAACTCTAGTATTTAAGTACATGTATATAAAGTGTACTCAATGCTTAATGATAGTTTTGAATTATATTATCTCTCCTCCCCCCCCCCTCCCCCCCCCCCCCCCAAATGAAATAAATAAAAAAATAATAATAATAAAAGAAAAAATTCTTGAGAGGATAAAAAGAGAAAAAAAAAGAGACTGTCGTTGGAAAAAAAAATCTAAATGGAAAGTCAGAGTAACAGACGATACTTGAATCTAATAATAATTTGGTTTAAGGTTGCAAAAAATGTCATTATGTCTGTCGTTACTTCATCCATGAGTCTCAGAGAAAAGTACTTGCCTTACACTGGAGGAAAAAAAAAATGAAAAAGGGCCAAAAAACCTTTTTAATTTTGGCCAGAAAATTGTTACGTTCTACTTCAAATTGTGACCCGTCGTCTCAAAACGGTATTATGTCGAAACGAATCAGATGCTTAAAAGCCGAATTTAATTTTAAACTGGTGCAAAAAAGTAAATTGTTCGCATTGGTACCCTAAAATATGGCATCCATTCTCCTCAATAAATCGTTTAAACTCAACACAAGTCTGATATTCCTGGCTATAAATTCAATTTCCAACATCTGAACCAACCCGACTTAATACCGTTTTGAGGCGAAGGGTCATAAATAATGACCTCAAATTCAAACATCGTATCCAAATTCAAAGAAGACTGTGAGGTCACCAGTTTCAGATTTTTAGACAAATTGAGGGTCTTAAATATATCGATAGGGAGACCTTCCGAAAGCTCCTACATCCCCAGTATTCTTGTTCTATCTAGTAGGGGGGTTTGGGAGGGAGGAAACTTTTTTTTATATATAATGTTCTACTAGAAGGGCGTTTGGGAGGGGGAAGACCTTAAAAAAAAAAAGAAAAACAGTTTCCTCTCTCCCAAACTCCCTACTAGAACATTATAAAAAAAAACAAGAATACTGGGGATGTAGGAGCTTTCGGAAGGCTTCACGATCGATATGTGAATTAACAATTTTCTAGCCAAAAACGAAAATAAAGGTGATTTTGTCAATATACGTTGGAGACTAGTAAAGCCGTTTTCTACTTTTCTTTGCGCGTTCTTATAGTTACCGCCCCCCCCCCCCCCCCCCCCTTCTCATTCATTTCCCCCTACTCTTAGATATTCCTCCATAAACCATACATAACTCGCTGCATTACCAACCAGAAGCAGGGAATTTTGTCTTCAAGGCCTGTGTGCTTCCATACAGTCATTCCTTCCTTCCTTCCTTCCTTCCTTCATTCATTCATTCATTCATTCATCCATTCATTCATGCATGCAGTCTTCCATCCATTCACTCATTCAATTCATTCATTAAATACCCTCCCTCCCCCCTTCCCCCTTCCCCCTCCCGTCCGGCGCAGTTTGCCTCCCGCCCGTGCCTCCCGCCCCCATATAACCTTGGGACGAGTGTCAGAGAAGGCCAGCAGCTTAGCTTCATCCAACCATTCAGTCAGCTGATCGAGCGATTGAGCAACAGGCAGGCAGGGGGAGAAAGACCAACTGCTGGGACAGCGATGCTAATCCACAATCCTCCACCCTCCGATTACTTCTTGAACAAATCTACAATAAAAAAAATAACGTGAATTTTGTGCTAACAATCTTTCACAATATCCCTCACTGCCTATTGATGTTATGCGCTTACATAAAATACTCACAATATAAGCCAGCTGGATATAACGATAGCCTCCGTTCTTTCTTTTTCTTTTCGAAATTACGTTTTTAGATAGACTGCAGCCCTATCTATCTATTGCGCAGCAAGTAATTATTACTGATACTGTTCATTTGAATACTAGATATAGGGAAAATAGGGTTATCTGCGGCTCCATCAGGCTTTTAGTTGAAATTATTCAGCTAGATCAAATTGCATGTCGCGGAAAGTACTGCACGACAAATTATCGAAAGGTTAGAAAAAAAATGGTTCTGTCTATTTCATATTGAGGGAAGTGGGGGGGGGGGGGGGGGGGGGGGGTCCGGATAGCTCAGTTGGTAGAGCACTCGCTTCACAAGTAAAAAGACCGAGATCTATCCCGGGTGAATTCGAGAGTCTATTTTTTCTTACACCCCCTGATGGACAGAGTGGTCGTTGAAAACTAACTTTGATCCCGACGTTTTGTCGTCCATGGGCAAGACACTTTGCACACAGGTGTGAATGAGTACTTGGCTACATGGCAATGATGGATATTGCAAGAGTGTCAGCACAAAATGGACGCATAACAGTCGACATGTTTTGTATGACATGGAAATACGGTCGGTCCCATATAGGGAATGAGATTAGCGGAAGAGTAGCGTCCCTT
>NC_088362.1:5559926-5569926 GCF_034508935.2 Berghia stephanieae
TTCATCCCGACATTATACCGTTTCGAGACGAAGGGTCACAAATATAAAATAGAAGATGTGCATTATATATTTATTTATTTATTTATTTATTTATTTATTTATTTATTTATTTACTTTTGTTGTTGTTGTTGTTTTTGTTGAAAACTGATTTTTGCGTAGTTGTTATTTATACAGTGTGTACATTTACAAGGACTAAACCTTGCGTCACCCAGAGTGGGACTCAAACCAAAGACCCACGGGTTGGATCACGGAATGTCATACTGCAAGACTACAAAACTCTACCTACAATAGCAAATAATGAAATAGAATAGAAGATAAGCATTGATCATCGTTTTTTTCTTTCTATTGAACTCTGATTTTGGCGTAATTGGATTCAATAGTATGGTGTCACGTCGCCCAGCAACGGCGGCCATCTTGGTTCTAAACAAAGAAAATCTGTACGTTTTATTCTTCATGCTGGCTAGAACTTTTCATATGTCTTGTGATCAGAATGTGTAAAAGTCAAAACATGATCAAATTTATAATGGGTTTTTTTCCCTCTAGATACGCTTTTATGCTCGTCGGAGAAATATTTCTTAAGGGCGTCCGCCATTGTTCCGATAATTTTGAGCCAGTTACTAAGTTACCATGCGTCATTACGAGGGAAGTGACGTTACGACTGTTGAAGCGTATTATATGTACATCATGCGCTTTTCAAAGGTCCTTACGAAAACGACTTATGCCACAGCCTCAAATTATGTACATTTAGATATATAGACAGAATAAAATGGAGAGAAAAATAAAGTGAGTGGATGTGACTCATATATAAGGGAACAACACACACAAAACACAAAAATACAGATAAATATGAAGGAGAGAGAGAGAGAGAGAGAGAGAGAGAGAGAGAGAGAGAGAGAGAGAGAGAGAGAGAGAGAGAGAGAGAGAGTGTGTGTGTGTGTGTGTGTGTGTGAGAGAGAGAGAGAGAGAGAGAGAGAGGAGAGAAAGAGGGAGGAGAGACAGCAAGAGAATAGCAGATATGATATTATGAAATAAGTATGTTATTATTTCGAGCGGATGCCGACAAGACAATAATCTTCATCAGAGGAAGTCTAAAAAAATTTGAAAATCTTGAGACCCAATTCAGAGGCGGCTATTTATAACAAAGAAGCAAAACATAGTTCCGATGATAGATTGTTATTGAAAGAATTTTGAAAAACAAAAACAAAAACAATTACCATAGAAAAAACAAATTGTGAACCCTCGTCTCAAAGCGGTATTAAGTCGGGATGATTAAGACGCTGAAAATGGAATTTGTAACCAGAAATTATATCATGCTCAAGTTGGGTTTATATGCTTTATAGAGGAGGAGGAATATCATATTTTACTGTGCTAAATACCAGCGTGTCATATTTTTGACCAGTTTAACTATAATTTGACTTTTTAGCAGCTGGTCCATCCCGACATAATACCGTTTTGAGACGAGGGGTCACAATTATTTGACATAGCCCAACAAAATGATGGAAGTCATTTCCAGTGAGGTTTATATTATGTGGCCAATTTAATATAATAAATAAAATATAAATAAAATTCCCTTTATCCATCCCCAATGGGGAAATTTGTCTTTAGGGTCTATCCAAGGAAAGAATGGAATAACCCAGGCGTTAGCCCAGAACAGAGCAGCGTCGCAAAGTGAGCCTGGGCGAGGTGACTTGCTCAAGGCCACACAACGCAGCGGCGGGTGATTGAACTCGGTACCTTTCGGGTAGGAAGCACTGAGCCACTGAGCCACGATGCCCAGCCCAGTCTTTCAAAATGCTGAAATGTGACCCTCCGTCTCAAAACGGTATTATGTCGGGATGATTCAGTCCCCAAAAAGTGAATTTAGAGATAGAATGATGAGAAAATGGAGCTTAGAAGTTTTTGCAATGCAAGAAATAGTCTTTATACTCCAGCATAACGTACAGAAATTAAACCCAAGTTGGATATTTGTGGCTACGAATTCAATTTCCCTTACCGAGTTGATCCCAACATAATACCGCTTTGATACGGTGGGTCACAAATAGTCAAATTAAGAAGATGTAGATGGATTGAACATGTTTTCCGGATGAAGGAGGAAGAAATTCCCGATAATTGCACTAAGATGGACAATAACATTATATGTGCGGTTATGTGGTCTTGTGGTATGACACTCGCTTTCGGATCGGAAGGTCCTGGGTTCGAGCCTCGCTCGGTGCATAGTTGAGTCCTTGGAAAAGGCTCTTTACTCACTTTCTCTCACCGTACTCAGGTGTAAAATGAGTACCTGGCCGTTAACAGCGTTGTCTTTGTCCGAAAAATTGTAATATCGCCTAACAGGCGTCATGCCCCGTCCTACATGTTACATACTTAGTCTGACGGAGTCCGTCCGTTTATTTGAAGAGAAGAGGAAGAATTTATGATTTTTTCACAATTCAGTTTTGTAGAAAATACGGTTTCATATATAAAATCATGAGGATGGTAAAGAATATAGTGATAGATCGATAGACAGTGAAAGAATGTGCATATTATGTTTGTATACTTGTGTGTGTGTGTGTGTGTGTGTGTGTGTGTGTGTGTTTATGTGTGTGTTAGTTACCTTATTCTCACGTTTACTTGTATAATATTGAAAAATATATTCATGGAGTTTTCGACAGCGAAGGAGGTGATGAAAAAAAAAAGGAAAGGGGGAGGGGGGGGGGGGGGATACTGAGCAATAGTATTAAGTCTATTATTTAAGAGCAATCTTATCAGTCTCTTAATATTTTGGACATTATAAGCGCCAAAACCATAATGCATACTAGATATTATAGCTGACTTCAGAATCTCACAGGGCTATTTTGTCGTACTCTGGAAAACCCCATATTATTTAAAAATTTGGCCAGAAAACTCGTCCTTCACATTATATCGATCGATTTAAATAACCCTCATCTTGGCAAAAAAAAAAAAAACAAAAAAAAAAAACAACTCTCGAACCTGGGACTTTGCTTGGCAAAAACTCTCGAACCTGGGACTTCACGGGTTTTTTTGTCAGGATGAGGGTCATTTAAATCGATCGATATTTGAAGGACGTATTTTTTCCAGCCAACTTTTTTAAATACGTGTCTTTTGAGTTTAAGGATTGGTCTAAGGCCTAAGGTATGACTCGAATTTTTATGGGACTAGCAATTTGTATTATCCCAGCTTTCTTGCTTGCTTACTTTCGTACCTCCTCCCCGAACGCCGAACGCCGAACGCCGCACGCCAGATGCCATAAAGTATAAGAAAGGTATGGTATTTGGACAAGGTATAATATTAAAAAGATTTGTAGGTACGTGGTAGAATAATCTCTAGAGAAAAGACCGATGGTGATCGAGCGAGCGAGCGAGCGGGTGGTCGGGTGGCGTCCGTTGAAGTGATTACATAGTGGAAACAAAATTCCTGGTGAACACAAAATGTAGATAGATCTGATTGTTATAGAGATTTTGGCGTGTGAAGGTCTCACAACATTATATGTGACCCACCGTATCAAAGCGGTATTATGTCGGGATCCACTCGGTAAGGGAAATTGAATTCATAGCCACAAATATCCAACTTGGGTTTAATTTCTGTACGTTATGGTGGAGTATAAAGACTATTTCTTGCATTGCACAAACTTCTAAGCTCCAATTTCTCATCATTCTATCTCTAAATTCACTTTTTGGGGTCTGAATCATCCCGACATAGTACCGTTTTGAGACGGAGGGTCACATATAGTCTGTTGGACTAGCTGGAAAAAGAATGTCTGGGTGATGGTATTTTGCAAAGATGGATTAAAGCGCATAAAATATTTTGACGTAACGAAAGAAAGTTTGCGGTGGTGGTTAGGTTCATTTCATGGCAAGTAAGTAAGTTCTTGAGTTCTCAGAAAAAAACAGGAAACACACGATTAATAATGTTTCTTTACGGATTCCATTATACTCGATTCAGGTGTGTAAATGAATACATGAGTGAGGGCAATGTGTGCGACCTTCTCTATTATGAAGATTATTACTGTGTTGAGTTGTATTCACGATGCTATAATATGTATAATGAAATACAAGACGAAAACTTCTACATCTATCGATACTGGGTTGTTTTGTTGTTGTTGTTGTTGTTTTTGTTTTTTGTTTTTGATTTTGTTTTTGTTTTATTTTTCTTTTGTGAAACTGGGTTTGTTTGTTTTTTGTTTGTTTGTCTTTTGTTGTTTGTATTTTGTTGTTTTGTGTATGAGTGATGCGCCAAAAGCAGCGAAATATCAAAAAGTAATAAAGAAAAATGAATATGGAGTATAAGGATATAAATAAGGACCAAATAACAAACTCTGCTCTAAGCCCTTCAGCCGACATAAAAAAATGATAAAAACAATAACAGCAACAGATCGATGACTAAATATTTCGTACGGGCTCTCTGTAGAAGAAAATTAAATTAAATTAAAATTAAATTGAGCTTTTATATAGCTCAATATCCACTAAATTTGCTCAAAGCGCTTTACAAGGGGTCCCTGGTCAACAGCAACATTTAACATGTAGGACGGGACATGACGCCTGTTAGGCGATATTACAATTTTTCGGACAGAGACAACGCAATTCAATAGTTCAACCAATGGGACCCTTGTTTCCATGAGCTCTACTAACGACAACTCACTAGGCATGAAGTCAAAATGCCAGTCTTTCTGGGTTTCAGTATCAGGCTATAACTTAACGATGGCTACGTTCTGAGCCGTCAGATGCTTAAGGGATTGCCAATGTTTTCGGTCTTTCGCTGCATAGGTTGCGATCTGCACAGGTTGAAGCCCTGGTGTAGCACGCCAGAATGACTCTATCGCCAAAAAGACTCTAGAGTGTGTCTCGCGTACCCCAATTTAACTCTAGAGTCTTTATTTGGTAGAGTCATTCTCGCGTGGTACACCGGTCTTTCATAGCTCAGTGTAAGTTTTACAGTTCTTCTCCATGTTTCCTTGGGTGTCTGCCCGGTTCTTTTCCCCTTTTGGAATGCAACGACGCTCTGTTGCTGTTCTCGGGATGCAGTCCGCCCTGGCATCCTGCAGACATAACCAGCCACCTCCAACGTATGTATGGCTCTGGTCGTATCCATCGTTATGTTATAGCCTGACACTGAAATCCAAAAGGACTGGCAGTTTGACGTCATTTTTAGTTTTTTTTTTTCACCGTCTAGTGAATTGTCGTTAGTGTAGAGCTCATGGAAACAAGTTATTTCATTGGTTGAACTATTGAATACAACTCACGATTTGTTTTCTTTTGAGGCAAAAGACTAGCATTTTGACGTCATTTTTTGGTCAGTATCAGGACAAAACTTTACGATGGCCACGCTCTGATGGTATCTGAAACGGTGTCTTTTTTTAATTTTTTTTTTTTTAGTTTTCTGCAAGAACTCTTCATTTCTAATTACATTGATGGGCCACACGATTCTAAAAATAGATATTTTTATATTATTATTTCATTAAGATTTTCAAACAAATTCTATTCGCCTGTGCCTATTATGCCTACAAGTATATCCAAGTATAACAGTATTGTCGTCATAGTAAC
This sequence comes from Berghia stephanieae, assembly GCF_034508935.2. NCBI lineage: Eukaryota > Metazoa > Mollusca > Gastropoda > Nudibranchia > Aeolidiidae > Berghia > Berghia stephanieae. The sequence continues at coordinate 5,565,467 of NC_088362.1, forward strand.
GTAGATGGCATCATGCAATCTTTGAAAATGCTTTGATGGTCAAGTTGATTTAAAGACCAAATTAATCGTATAAGTTTCAACGGAAAACGGACTTAAGCAGATAAAGATTTTCATTTTTTCAAAACATTAACTTAATCATGGTGGTTTTTTTTTTAAAATAAAATTGGAATTACATACATACATTTTATGCTTGAAATGTTGAAAGTCGCATCACATGGAGACACTAGCGCGATTGCTTAAAATCGATTTTTCTTCTTCTTCTTCTTCTTCTTCTTCTTCTTCTTCTTCTTCTTCTTCTTCTTCTTCTTCTTCTTCTTCTTCTTCTTCTTCTTCTTCTTATTATTATTATTATTATGACGATGATGATGATGATGATTATTATTATTATTATTATATTATTATTACTATATTATTATTATTATTATTATTATTATTATTATTATTATTATTATTATTATTATTATCATTATTATTATTATTATTAATTTATTATTATTATTATTATTATTATTATTATTATTATTATTATTATTATTATTATTATTTATTATTATTATTATTATTATTATCATTATTATTATTATTATTATTATCATCATTATTATTATTATTATTATTATTATTATTATTATTATTATTATTATTATTAAAGTATTACAGAATGATACAGTTAAGAGCCTTCAGGTAATATTTGTTTTACTCGCATTTATAAGATACAATTTTATTGGTTAGGATAAATTCAACCGGAAATTATTCTTGATCATAAATATTAATTTCGTTAATTAAAGCGGCTGCATTTAATCTAATCCTTTTAACGGTCCCCAGCTAGCTCTTAGCGTGGCAGGTCAGTTTGTGTGTCTTCATCTGAATCTATCACGATAGAACGGATGTCACCGGCGGCGGGGGAAGCAAAAAAATAACATAGAATCTAAATAAATGGGCGCCAGACAAATAGTTTTTGCATCGTACGTCTTAAGACGGGGATCAGTCGACTGGAAATGCGGGCATTAGTCTTGTCAGTGGCGGTCACTGATTCCATCGGCGGATCACTCGGGTGGCCAGACTGGACGGGGCACCACGGGCCGGGAATACAGGAACTGATGTTAGTCATTGACAAAACACAATAATTTTTTTAACCCCCCCCCCCCCGCCCCCCCCCCCTCCTTACCACCAACAGGAAAATCGTCACATTCGATACGATGCAGACAACATTTTTCTTATTCTGATTTCTTTTGTATGTCATAATATTTGAACAAAAACGTTTGCTATAGTTAAAGTTTCTTGACACTGTGTTGAAGAGATCGTTTAAAAGAAAAAATATGTACAATAATAAATACTAACAGCTTTTGTGTTTGAGTGAAATAAATCTATTTTTGAATAGGTTGGGTGTGAAGTTTTGGGGGAAATCCGGAAAATGGCCGGTACGGAGAGAGTTACAAGCTAATTTTGACCAGAATAATGGATTCTTTACACGTGACCTAGGCTTCAATCTGGTATTTAGTTGGGATGAAGCGGAAGGTCAATAGTGAATTAAACCAATTAATTGCTGTACTCTGGAAAAACACGTATCAGAAAAGTGAGTGGAGCATTCACTTATGTTGATAACAACAAGAGATGAAGTGAGTAGGAAAGTGCCAGAAGACAATAGAGAATAAAAACTTTTCGCGGTGATGGGGGTTTGAACCCGCGACCTTACTGGTACGACAACTCCGCCTGGCCGGTAAAAGCGTGACTCTACCGTATGAGCTATCCACGATCCCAAATCGACCAATCAAATAATTAACCATAAATTATTTCTCTCTCTTTCTTTCTCTCCATCCAATTATCCGTCTGTCCATCTATTTTTCCACCCATCCATGGATTGATAGATAGATAGAGAGAGAGAGAGAGAGAGAGAGAGAGAGAGAGAGAGAGAGAGAGAGAGAGGGGGGGGGGGGGGGGAGGGAGATAGGGACACACACACACACAGAAAGAAATAAAGAGAGAGAGAGAGATATATATATATATATAGAGAGAGAGAGAGAAAAGAGAGAGGGAGAGAGAGAGAGAGAGAGAGAGAGAGAGAGAGAGAGAGAGAGAGAGAGAGAGAGAGAGAAAAGAGTGGAAGCAGAAGAAGAAAAAATTAGGGCACTAGGGCAACTAGGGGCGAGAATATGCACTTAGAGGTGAAATCATTTCCTGGGTTAGTTCCCCTAGCACACGAGACGACACGACACTTTTGTTTGTCTTTCGGCACACTGAATCCAGGTCAGAAAGTGTCTGTGTAGGTTGATGGGGGACATGTGGTTATCAGTGTACTTTTAATTTTTACTCATAGAAATATAAATAACAATGTGATATTGAATATAAGCTTTAATTTAATATACGAACACAGATAAAATGGACGTTTCGGGTTTCGCCTTTATAAAAAAATAATAATAATATTGAGCTTTATATAGCGCAATATTCACTAAATGTGCTCAAGGCGCTTTAGACGGGGTCCCTGGTCAACAGCAACATTTAACATGTAGGACGGGTCATGCCCAGCAAAACAGGCTTAAAATGAAACCCTACAGTAACACAGGAATGAGATAATGTGGTATTGGCGTTGTTAAGATGATTAAACAAAAACATTGATCGGGCAGGAAATTGTATGCTACTTAAGGAAGCACGAATTAAAATAGAACAAAAGATATTTATAAAAGGTGCGCAATTAATTAAGTCAAAAGAGGGGATCGGGGAGGAACTGTGTAATTTATTAAAGGAAATGAAATATAATAACGTGTAGATTATATTTGGAAAATTGTTATTTATTTCTTCGAGCTTCGAGCAGCAACATTTACATTATCTCATAGAAATATAGAATGTGTATTATGTGACACATCGGCTCAAAACAGCATTAGGTTAACACGATGTGCCCATACTTGCAGGCCTGTCAATCGAATGTGGTTATTGGTTTCTTGTTAAGGACATTTTGTGTTGGTTTGAGAGTACAAACAGCAAACAGCATCTATCCTTCTCTATCCTGAGCTAACTTTTAAAAATAATCTCATTCCATGTCTTACCACTTATCTGGATTTCAGCTTCTTTAACTCTTCTTCGTGTTCCTCGTGGCCTTCCCCTTGATCTTCTGTCTTGAGGGTTCAAGTCCAATATTTTCTTTGTTATAGTGGAGTCATTCTTTCTAAGCGTGTGTCCAATCCACCTCCATCGTCTTCTTCCTATTTCGTCTCCCACTGGTTTCTGCTGTGTTCTTTTCAAAGCAACAATAAGAGTGGTCAAAGCCGGGATCGATGACAATGATTGCAAAAACTCAGTCTAACAACGTTTTATTCAACTGATTTTTTTGAGCAATATCCACTAAACGTGCTCAAAGGGCTTTACAAAGTATCCCTGACACTTTGGCTTAACTGTCCCTTTTTAATTTAAAGGCTTTTAAATTGCTTCGATAGAAATAAAAGTTGTTAAGCCGTAGTCATTGACACCCCCCCCCCCGCCACCACTCTCCCCTTTCTCCAAACTAACACAATGATCACGTGACGAAGAACAGTTAGAACCCTGTTTTCAGCCAATAACAATTTTCAACCGTAATAACTCGAGGTTTCGCTACTGTTCAAAATTGGAAAAAAAAAATGTATTAAATATGAGCATGTACATAGATAGTTTTATTAAACTACCATCAACATGCAAAAACTAAAAACATTAGCTTTGATACTAGGCATATACTTTGTCCCATAAAAATGTAATTTATAGGCATGGGGTAAAAGTAACCTGGGAAATCTACGGATATAGTCGGTGATAGGGTTGAGTGAGTTAACATTCGGGAAGAATCATTTTGTCTGAAGAGGGGTTTTCGTCCCAAACGTTTCTAGGTTGCTTTGTGCTGTTATATATTTGTTCATGTTACATGTTTTCACAGTTCATAGCTTCAGCCAAACGTTTCTAGATTGCTTTGTGCTGTTATATATATTTGTTCATATTACATGTTTTCACAGTTCATAGCTTCGGTATTTCCAACCAATCAAAGACACACAATTAAGGAGAATGAGATTTGGAATGAAGACATTATATTATTGTCGTAAATTGGTATCGGTGAATGTAATAGTGGAGGTTGGAGGACATTCAATTCTGTCCGTCTCCCGCATTCCAAAAACAATTTACTGTTATTCTTTAATTCTTTAACAACCACATCTTCCTTTCACACGACCTCCCACCCCCTAAAAAAAAAAAAAAAGAAACCATAGTGGTTATTTCCAATCATTATCATCGGACATGGGGGAAGGTGACAGAACGATATACGGTTTCTATTGAGGACCAAACGGTTCGCTTCATTGTTCGAAACCCCCCCTTGAAAACGTTACATGTATGGATGGAGAAAATTCATGCAATCAATGGTTCTAATCAGACTCAGACCCACAGCCGAAATAACCCATCAAGTCAAAAGCAATCGTCTATTTTTCTATTTCTTTAACATTTACACC
>NC_088362.1:5574926-5594926 GCF_034508935.2 Berghia stephanieae
TAGATAGATAGATAGAGAGAGATATATAGATAGAGAGAGATAGATAGATAGATAGAGAGAGAGAGAGAGAAAGAGAGAGAGATAGATAGATAGATAGATAGATAGATAGAGAGATAGATAGATAGAGAGAGAGAGACAGAGAGAGATAGAGAAATAGATATAGATATAGATAGATAGATAAATTGATAGATAGATAGAGAGAGAGAGATAGATAGATAGATAGATAGATAGAGAGAGGGAGATAGATAGATAGAGAGATATATAAGAGATAGATAGATAGATAGATAGATAGATTGATAGATAGATAGATAGATAGATAAAGAGAGAGAGAGAGAGAGAGAGAGAGAGAGAGGGAGAGAGAGAGCTGTTAACGAACAGGTTAACGTTTTACACCTGAGTACGCTGAGCATGTGAGTAAATAAACTTTAAGAATCAAGTTCTTGACTTTGCGCCGCTTAGAGCGGGACTCAAAGCCGAGAGCTACTGGATCGAAGTGAGTGTCATACCATGACCACTAGACAACAAAGCGGCACGTCAAATAAAATGCATAATAATATGTATCAAATTGATGACATTGGTAACATTTAATAATTTGGCCGTTTGAAACCCAAACTGCTATGTGGTCTAGTGGTATGACACTCGCTTTTGGATCGGAAGGTCCTGGGTTCGAGCCTCGCGCTCGGCGAATAGTTGAGTGCTTGGAAAAGGCTCTTTACTCACATTCTCTCACCGTACTCAGGTGTAAAATGAGTACCTGGCCGTTAACAGCGTTGTCGTTGTCCGAAAAAATGGAATGTCGCCTAACAGGCGTCATGTCACGTCCTACATGTTAAATGTTGCTGTTGACCAGGGACCCCTTGTAAAGCGCTTTGAGCACATTTAGTGGATATTGCACTATATAAAGCTCAATTAAAAATAATAATAATAACAATAAACATAAATAAATAAAAGGTAGGGAAAGAGCAAAGAGGGTTCATTTAAAACACATGAAAGAAATTTGTGACTATGAGATTAAAAGTGACATTTAAAATCCAAATAAATGAATAGATAATAAATGGCTGATAGATAATTTTAATAGATAAGCAGAAAAGCAATACCCCTCCCCTCCCCGCCCCCCCCCCCACCCCACACAAACCCCAACAAAACAGTAAAAATAAAAAACAAAACAAAATTAAAAATAAAATAAATAGCCAATAAAAAGAAAAAAACGAAAAAACAAAACAAAATACAAGCAAACGAAAACAAAATAAAACAAAAATAAACAAACAAACAAATAATAGAAAATGGGAACCATGTATCAAGTCTACTATTCTCCATACACATAATATAGATGTATCATTTAATAGATAGTATGCGCTTGGCTTAGAAGCTCACAGCATTGCCATCCAAAAGTATAACGGACCAACACTCAAAACTATGTGAAACAACGAACTTTTATAGTCCGGTTAATACTATTTAGTGAGAATTACTCATAAACGTGGATGGCAAAAAAACAAAAACAAAAACAAAAAAAAAACAAAAACCCCAAAAAACAAACAAACAAAGACCTGACCGACGTCATCTTCGTTCTATCTATGTTATAGTTAAAAATAATTATCAAAATACAATTTGGAAGGAAACAAGACAGTAAGAGGGGTAGTGGGAGATAGATAATATTATAAGCCATCATGAAAAAAGACGGGGGGAAGTTTAGGACCCTCAGCGAGTAATCTTAGTAGGTACTTAGCAAGAACTGCATGGAGAGAGAGCCCGTCAGTAAAAGCACTCTTTGGGGGCATTGGGACCTCCCTGGGCCTACCTACCTGATTACAGTTCCTATCATAACTTTGAAAGCACAGCATTGATTAACAACCTAAAAGGCTCTCTTATCCTTACTGACCAAGTCCCCCGCTTTGAAGCAAGCCGTCAGCGGTGCGCTCATTTTATTTATTAGTAGGCGGTGGTCAGCTTAAATGCCCGTGGATTAAAAGAATGATTAGAGAAAAGATGCGTCTTTGAAGTGCTTGTCAAGGAAATTAAAAGCCCCCCCCCCCCCCGCCCCCATCTCTCTCCCCTTCTTTACCTCCCTCTTCCACCATCAAAACCTACCCCCCCCCCACCCCTCCACCTCGTTCTTTGCCTTCGAGCTATAGATCTGATAATGTTGTTATAATCCGATAAACAGCGGCTAGTCCTACTTACCGTGACATAGGAGCTGCTATAACGTGGATTGCAATAGATTAAAATGACAATCATAAACGTTGATTCCCTTTTAATCATCGGCTACTGTAAATGCCTAAACCCATCACTTAATGTTATGTTTTTTATAATTATCATCATCCTTGTTATTGTCCCGTGTCCCGTCCTACATGTTAAATGTTGCTGTTGACCAGGGTCCCCTTATAAGGCGCTTTGAGCACATTTAGTGGATATTGCGCTATATAAAGCTCAACTTTTAAAATTTTTTATTGTATTTGTTGTTGATTGTGTACTTGTTGTTGTTGTTGTTGTTGTTGTTGTAATGAAGTAGTTGGTGAAGTTGTTGTTGCAGTATTGACCCCTTGGAGGCAAGAGGTGATGAAAACATTCTATAAAATATACGATTTACCTCTCAGAACGGTAGGGATGAATCGGACCCCGAAAATCGAATTTTGAACAAAAATTTTAAAAGGAAGAGACTACGAGAATTCAATTATTATTTTTTCTTCCTGACCCTCCCGTTCACCCAGCAGTAAATGGGTAGCTGAGTCTGTTTGATTTGGCGGAAAGTAGGTACTTTGTGATAGATTAGCGTCCTATTCAAAATAGCAAGCAATTGTATTTGTCCGTTTCACGATATAGAAACCGGGATAAACTCCGACTCCATGGGCCCAATGGCTGTGAATGATACTTTATTTGTCTAGCACTGTTTCATACACATTTCTACAGATCTTTATCTTGCACAAAGACAAAAAAAAAAAATAATTGAGCTTTATATAGCGCAATATCCACTAAATGATCTCAAAGCGCTTTACAAAGGGGTCCCTGTCCAACAGCAACATTTAACATTAAGGACAAGACATGACACCAATTAGGCGATATTATAATTTTTTTTCGGACAGAGACAACGCTGTTAATGGCCAGGTACTCATTTTACACCTGAGTACGGTGAGAGAATGTAAGTAAAGAGCCTTTTCCAAGGACTCAATTATGCGCCGAGCGCGAGGCTCGAACCCAGGACCTTCCGATCCGAAAGCTAGTGTCATACCACTAGACCACATAGCCGCACAACCTAGTAACCGAATTGCTGCACTCATACAAATGGGTGGTGCGTATTGACCAACCCAATAATATTCTCTTAAAAATTATTAACAATAGGATTCAATAGTCTGATGTCACGTCCGCCCAGCAACGAGCAGCTTGGTTCTAAACATAGAAAATCGGTTCTTTTTAATTCTCTATACCGGCTAGAACTTTTTCACAAGTCATGTGATCAGAATGTATAAAAGTCAAAACATGATCATATTTGTAATGTATTTCTCCTCTGGATGCACTTTTATGCTCGTCGGAGAAGTATTTCATAAGGGCGTCCGCCATTGTTCCGATAGTTTAGAACCAGTTACTAAGTCATTATGCGTCATTACGAGGGAAGTGACGTCACGACTGTTGAAGCCTATTAAAATGAAAACTCTTGTAAAATAATATCAGTATTAAATCGTCCAAAACTATCGGAGGCAAGTCTGTGGTGGGAATGGTTGAACGTAATCAGAAGGTCTGAGCCTCGATCCCAAGTCGGTTTTTTGGGGGGTATCTATCGGACGCGTAGGATAAGCTTTGAGCTTTGGGATCTTTGACATTTTATATAGGGCAATATCCACTAAAAAATGAAGAAGTATGGCAAAGAACACAGCAGAAACCAGTGGGAGAGGAAATTGGAAGAAGACGATGGAGGTGGATTGGACACACCCTTAGAAAGAATGACTCCACTATAACAAAGAAAGTATTGGACTGGAACCCTCAGGGCATAAGATCAAGGGGAAGGCCACGAGGAACATGGAGAAGAATTAAAGAAGCTGATATACAGAGAAGTGATAAGACATGGAATGAGATTAAAAAGTTAGCTCAGGATAGAGAAGGATGGAAACTGTTTGTCTGTGGCCTATACCCTGACTCAGGGTGAAAAAGGCAATGATGATGATGATGGATATCCACTAAACGTGCTCAAAGTGCTTTACAGGGGGGTCTATGGCCAACAGCAACACTTAACATGTAGGACGTTACATGACGCCTGTTAGGCGATATTATAATCGTTTTCGGACAGAGACAATGCTGTTAACGGCCAGGTACTCATTTTACATTTGAGTACGGTGAATGAATGTGAGTAAATAGTCTCTTCCAAGTACTCAACTATCCGCCGAGCGAGGCTCGAACCCAGGTCCTTCCGATCCGAAAGCGAGTGTCATACCACCAGACCACATCGCCGTATAAAGCTTCGTTTTCCATCCCATCGTGAAATTGAGTTTTGGTACGTAAACTAACAATTACCAACATTTGGCAAAACACGCCGTGAGCAATATCGTAAACATCACATGATTATCTATAATTAACAGGGGAAACCCCTAGTGACGTACTCACTTTACGTGACGTAGTTTCCCAATGTTGTGTATACGTCACTCAGCATAATATTCTGATTAGCTGCTCATGTGATATTAACTTTTACAAGTAGCATGAGATGAGAATGGCATGTATTGTTTGCTCCTCTCTCTCTCTCTCTCTCTCTCTCTCTCTCTCTCTCTCTCTCTCTGGCTATCTATCTATTTCTCCCTCTCTCTGGCTATCTATCTATCTTTCTCTCTCTCTCTCTCTCTCTCTCTCTCTCTCTCTCTCTCCCTCTCCAAAATGTATGTGTCTCGTAGTAACGAAAATACTCTATCTATCTTTTTCTCCCTCTCTCTGGCTATCTATCTTTCTCTCTCTCTCTCTCTCTCTCTCTCTCTCTTTCTGGCTATCTATCTTTCTTTCTCTCTCTCGCTCTCTCTCTCTGGCTATATCTCTCTCTGGCTATCTATCTATTTCTCCCTCTCTCTGGCTATCTATCTATCTTTCTCTCTCTCTCTCTCTCTCTCTCCCTCTCCAAAATGTATGTGTCTCGTAGTAACGAAAATACTCTATCTATCTTTTTCTCCCTCTCTCTGGCTATCTATCTTTCTCTCTCTCTCTATCTGGCTATCTATCTTTCTTTCTCTCTCTCTCTCTCTATCTGGCTATCTATCTTTCTTTCTCTCTCTCTGGCTATATATATATATATATATATATATATATATATATATATATATATATATATATCTCAAAAATGTATATGTCTCGTAGAAATGAAAATACTCTTGAAGCACCCAAATAATTATAGATACCAATTTTCACTTTCTTACAATGCAAGTCGTCTGGTTCTTCTTAATCATACCATTAACAATTATAGTTTCTATAAATTGAGGCTATTCAGACTATCTTTTACACAAATTACATAAACATGGCCCTGGGCAAATAATTTTAGCTGGCAGCGACTTCCAGCCATTATATAATCGATCATCATCAATGTCACCTGACTTTCATAAAAGTCAAGAATCAACTAAGTCCCGACCCTCAACTAGCCTTCGTACTTCGTACCCATCTCAGATTTTATTTCTGATTGTGTCATTCTTGGTTTAAAAAAAAAAAAAATTGATACAGTATAAGTCAAGAATCAACTTTGTCTCGACACTCAACTAGCCTTCGTACTCATCTCAGATTTCTTTTATTCTGAGTGTGTCAGCACTCTTGGTTTTAAAAGAATTTGATACAGTATCACCTTTTAGATGAAAGTAATAAAAAAGCTGCTAGAAACTGCTGTGGACTGTAAAAAGTAATAAACAAAAATGACTATAACAGCTTCAAAAAAGAACAAAATACCAAACACGGAACGTTTTGGGATCAAAACCCTTCTTCAGCCAACACAAAAACAACAACAACAACAAAGACATAAATAATAATAATAATAATAATAATAATAATAATAATAATAATAATAATAATAATAATAATAATAATAATAATAATGCTGAAAACTTATATAGCGCTATAACTCCGAGACACCAGACTCTAAGCTTTACTAAATTCCAGATAGGCTACAGAGATAATCTCTGTCGTCTATCTGGAATTTGTGACCCTTCGTCTCAAAACGGTATTAAGTCGGGTTGGTCAAGATGTTGAAAATTGAATTTATAGCCAGAAATATCAAACTTGTGTTGAGTTTGTATGTTTTATTGAGGAGAATGGCAACCGTATTTTAGGGTGCTAATGCCAACAATTTATATTTTTGACCTGTTTAACATTTAAATTCGGCTTTTAAGCATTTGGTTCGTTCCGACATAATACCGTTTTAAGACGATGAGTCACATTTAGTAATGTATTTATGTCTTTATTGTTTTGTTTTTTTGTTGATGTTGGCTGAAGAATGGTTTTGAACCCGAAACGTTCCGTGTTTTGGAATTTTGTTATTTTTTTAAGCTGTTAAATTTATTTTTGTTTATAACTTTTTGAGATGAAAATAATACCTTTATAAATTCCTGCAAGATGGACGTGACGTCATCTACACCTCAGCTTTCCGACACTTGAACAATAACACATTAACACCTGTTACAAACACTCAAGCCACTTAAATACAAACCTTGTAACACTAACCGAGTGTCAGACCCAAGGAAACAATGCCTAACTCCCGGATTATCCTTATTTCCTACATATTCAGCCATATTATTTCATATATAATATCCGCTCTGCCTTACCATTCACAACAACTACTACAACTATCACCCAATCTAGGTAACTCCCATTTCCTTTAGGCGTGATAATCTCCAGTTATCGCTCTTGGGCCTCCCAAGAGAAAGGGAGCTTTGGTCCACCCAGCCATTAAGTCAGAGGAGACTGACAGACACTCTTCAGACCATCTTTTTCCCCACTCAAGCGTAGAAAATTAAACTGCTAAAACTAATTCCTTTGAATGTTGTAACAATGAAAGATTTAAACCTGACGCACTTCAACCCACGGGGTGCTTCGACTGTATAAAATAAAGAATGTTGACCAGTTAACTCTAGAAAAAAACACGTATTTAAAAATTTGGCCAGAAAACTCGTCCTTCAAATGACCTCGTCCTTCAAATGTCCTTCATTTTGGCAAAAACTCTCAACACTGGGACTTCGCGAAGTCCCATGTTTGAGAGTTTTTTGCCTTGTTTGTTTTGAAAGGTCATTTGAATCGACCGATATTTGAAGAACGAGTTTTCTGGCCAAATTGTAAAATACGAGTTTTTTCTAGAGTACAGCGTTTAACTGGTTAAAGAGGATTTGGAGGATATCAAAGTCTGAAGAGTGACACTCGTGAGAGCCTCACTGCCATCAACTCAACCTGCCTATAAATCCCTCTATTACAAGAGGATCACACTTGTATGCTATAAATGACATTATCTGCCAAAGAAGGAAACAAGACATAAATCTTTTTTTTATAAAAAATGTGACGCACATCCTCAAATCGGTAGAATGTCGGAGTGATTCCAAAAAAAAAATAATTGAGCTTTTATATAGGGCAATATCCACTAAACGTGCTCAAAGCGCTTTACAAGGGGTCGGTCCCTGACCAACAGCAACATTTAACATGTAGGACGAGACATGATGCCTGTTAGGCGATATTACAATTTTTTCGGACAGAGACAGCGTTGTTAACGGCCAGGTACTCATCGTACACCTGAGTAAGGTGAGGAAAAGTGAACACACAATGACCATAACTATGAAAATGTTTTTTTTTCTCCACATTTTAAGGCATTATAATCATGAGCCTTGAAAAAAATATATAGACTTAACATAGGTTTCATATTTTTGACTATAAAAACTCTTGTAAATCAAAGGAACTCAAAGCACCCCGACATAATACCCTGATGAGTCGGTGGGTAACATTTAAACCGTACGTTATTTGACTACAAGCAACTTATCTTAAATTATGAGGAACTGTATTTTTAAAAATTAAGTATTTGCTAAAATTCCTCCATGTCGTAAAATATCCCTTCAGCTTATGGAAATGGAGTCAATAGATTATCATTAATCATTGTCAGTATTATCGTTATCAGTAGTGTCAGTTTCATCGATTTGGTGCACTTTAATTGCTATTTATTAAATGAACTGTCTTTTCAATCTACCAGTTAAGGCACAGCCGTGCTAGAGGCCAGTGATCAATGTGAAAAGTGACAGGATAGAAGTTTACTTGGGCAAACAATACTAAAACACTGATCTCCTTGGAAAACTCATCGGATTTGATAATCACAATAATTCTAACGGACTAGGAAAAAATTAAAAATAGAGAAATAAATGTTAATATTTTGTAGAAAAACACAGTTCCTTTATTAAATGGATACATCATTTGGAAACTCAAACAAACATAAACAATACCAACAAAAAAAAAAAAAAAAAAAAAAAGAAAAGAAAGGAAGACAGAATAGAAAAGAAAAACAAAAGAAAAGAAAATTTATAAAAGAAAGGAAGAATAATATAGAAAATCAACAATTTCTTAAGACTTAGTAAGTGAAGTGTCATGTCAAACCATACTTGGAATGTCTCAAGTATTCGATTCCATAATAATTGCTCAAACCGATCACTCATTCTAAGGCCCTTGAGATTTTTTAGGACACTGTCTCCGTCCTGGGGTGTGACCAGTCAGCCAATGAACAAACACGCAAACACACAGACACACATACCCCCCCCCCACACACACACACACAAACCATCAACGATGTTATATTACTTATTAAGTCAAGTATCACGTCAGAAATGTCTCCAGTAATCGATTCCATAATTGCCCAAACCAGTCACATTCTAAGATCCTTGAGATGTCAGGGACATATCTCCGTCCTAGATTGTGAACAACTAATAAACAAATTCTCAAGCACACACCCACAAACATACACCTATACACACACACACTCTCTCTCTCTCTCTCTCTCTCACACACACACACACACACACACACTTACACACACAAATCGAAATCTTGTCTATGACATTATATTCACTTGACGTGTGTCTATCTTTACAATGCCAAATTCTGATTCTATTTGTTTTATCATTGATAAGATAGATGACAGTTTTGATGATAAATTGACTCACAGTGGGTAACTCTTTTACTGTATGAAATTATGGAAATTCAGTTCTATAGTATGACCTATTGGGGGAATGAATGAATAAAAACAGAAGAGCTTTTTATATAGCGCAATATCCATTAAATGTGCTCAAAGCGCTTTACAAAGGGTCACTGACTAACAGCAACACGTAACATGTAGAACGAGACATAACGCCTATTAGGCGATATTACAATTTTTTTTACAATATATATAGCGACAAGGTATTTAAAAATTTGTCCAGAAAACCTGTCCTTCAAATATCGATCAATCTAAATAAATATCATCTTTGCAAAAACTCTCAAACTTGAGACTTATTAATGGGCTTCAACAGTCGTAACGTCACTTCCCTCGTGATGACGCATGGTAACTTAGTAACTGGTTATAAACTATCGGAACAATGGCGGATGCACTTATGAAATATTTCTCCGACGAGCATAAAAGCGTATCCAGAGGAGAAAAAAACCCCATTATAAATCTGATCATGTTTTGACTTTTATACATTCTGATCACATGATATGTGAAAAAGTTCTAGCCAGCATGAAGAATAAAAAGTACCTATTTCTTTGTTTAGAACCAAGCTGCTCCTTGCTTGGCGGACGTGACATCAGACTATTTTGAATCCTATTGTTAATATTTTTTAAGAGAATTTTATTGGGTTGGCCAATACGCACCACCCATTTGTATGAGTGCAACAATTCGGTTGCTGGGTTGTCTTTGTGCATGATAAAGATATGTGACCCTTCGCCTCAAAACGGTATTAAGTCGGGATGGTTAAGATGTTGAAAATTGAATTTATAGCCAGCAATATCAGACTTGTGTTGAGTTTGTATGTATTATTGAGGAGAATTGTCACAAAGTGCGCACGTAAACCGTATGCTTATGTAGCGCAGTTTGCAACCTTGTTTATGTGTGCTATATTCAAGCTACGACACCGATCAATAACCAAACACAATACGTTGATAAAGGTTTTGAAGCTAAATGAAGATATATTTTATTACAATATAACAAAGATATGAGATATGAAGATGAAATGATGGATGTAATAAGTATGAAATCAAACAGATGGATGACAAATTGATGGAGAGGTGTGATGATGAATATGATATGAAAGCGATATGAAAATATATAATTAAATCAATTAATTATCAATACTTTACCAAACCGCTACCACATCAGACAATCTCACAGATAGGTTGCAACCAACACAGTCATACAGGCAACTAATAATTAACTAGCTAACTAAACACAATCCAGACGTGTGGAAGAAAGTCAAAAGAGTGTTCTTGATATTCAACAAAAACTGTAAGGTTGTTCTAATAATGTTAATTTGTCTCTTCTTGAAATTGTTCTGATTTCACAGTATTCATAAACAGATCAATTGTTTCTCAATGTTCTGATATTAAAATAAGCAAATGGTTCTTCACAGGTAACTTATAAATCAGGCAAATGTACAGTTTCTATTAGTGTCAAGCTATGAGTGTATAGCCTATAGTTGGCTTGTTAAAGCCCAGCCTCCAACGGCTCATTCACTTTAAAGAAAGAAAATGATTTTGTTATAATATGATAATCATACGAATATAACTCTATCTATATTCGAACTCATTCAATATGTTTACTTTAAATGAGTAAATATTATTTTACTTTAACAAATCAATTTATTAATGTTGATTAATATTGCTTTACTTTGTAGATATGAAATAATAATGCTTTATAGGAAGAAACGCTTATTTCTTTACAACAAGAATATATTATACAATTAATTTAATTATCTGATTAATTAATTGAGAATCAAAATTTAAAGTGATATTATGATATTGATATCAAAACACAATCATAATTGTAATCACAACATATTATTCAAAATCTCACCAGAGCCGAACAGATTATAGAAATCACAAATTAAGTCTACACAAGACTTTAATCAAACTCTACACAAGAGTTATAACACAACTTGATTCAGCTCAAACTTTGAGCACTACAAAGTCTACACAAGACTTAAATCACACTCTACACAAGAGTTAACACAAAACGTGTTTCAGCTCGAACTTTGAGCACTACAAAGTCTACACAAGACTTTAATCCAACTCTACACAAGAGTTAAACAAATGAGCCTAAAAGACTCCGCTGTGGTTATCGCTTAGAGACTATGAGCCTAAAAGACTCCGTTGTCTGGTCTCTTTTGAGACAATGAGCCTAAAAGACTCCGCTGAGTGGTCTGAAGAAACTGCTCAAAACTCTTGGCATTTATAGGCAAAAATCAAGCAAACGACTTAAAATTCTACCCACACAAACGGATGTTAGTCATATCCGTAAACAACTCAAATTCAATAAAAACTCCCCCAGATTCCACAATCATGGACAACAACAACCCATCCTGATACCGGACATCCTCATATCAAGGATAAATAATTTCGTCAGCCCCATAGTTACGAGCGAGATATCAATCAAGCCATACCATAACAAAGTCACTCCCGTAGAATACGGGGATCCTACTTTGCTTATAAGTTTACGGAGAAAACAAGATTGATGTCTTTCTCACAATAACACCCACACAACGTAGTTTAATTGAAACTTCCGGCCATAGGTGCATGATCTGATACGACCTGTATCAACAAAAGACGGGTTGTTCCGGAGGGATTACAATAACAACAACAACTAATACTACGACGACGTACATCCCGTCGTGAACTGACGCCTACACGGAAGCATTTCGTTACAAGAATGGATATCATATTTTAGGGTGCTAATGTCAACAATTTATATTTTTGACCAGTTTTAACATTAAATTCACCTTTTAAGCATCTGGTTCGTTCCGACATAATACCGTTTTGAGACGAAGGGTCACATTTGTGAAAAAGTTCTAGCCAGCATGAAGAATAAAAAGTACCTATTTCTTTGTTTAGAACCAAGTTGCTCGTTGCTTGGCGGACGTGACATCAGACTATTGAATTCTGTTGTTAATAATTTTTAAGAGAATGTTATTGGGTTGGCCAATACGCACCACCCATTTGTATGAGTGCAGCAATTCGGTTGCTATGTTGTCTTTGTGCAAGATAAAGATATGTAGAAATGTGAACCACCGTATCAAAGCGGTATTATGTCGGGATCCACTCGGTAAGGGAAATTGGATTCATAGCCACAAATATCCAACTTGGGTTTAATTTCTGTACGTAATGGTCTAGTATAAAGTCTATTTCTTGCATTGCAAAAACTTCTAAGCTCCAATTTCTCATCATTTTATCTCTAAATACACTTTTTGGTGTCTGAATCATCCCGACATAATACCGTTTTGAGACGAAGTGTCACATATGTAGAAATGTGTATTGAATCTTATTACGTAACTGGTTAAATTATAACTCTTTAATCAAGTCTCAAAGTTCTGACAATGTTGTGTTCAGTTTTCAGTATTGAAATCACAGTTATTTAATTTGTTTGTGTTTGTCAATAAAATCGTAGTAAACATATCATGAATCAAATCATTTATTATAATGTTGTAAAGAATTGCCGTTGTGTGTAATAATAAATCATGGCAATTCATAATGAGAGCAGGTCGTGCCCATTTGAATTGATTGATCTTTCAATGAAAAATTCTCACTAATAATATTGGATTGAGTGAGGACATGATGACCTATTCATGATCCAACTCAATGCTTTTAAAACTTAATATTCTTCTTTAACCCTCTCCTTACCACCCATAGGAAAATCGTCACATTCGTTACGATGCAATACTCTTCAACAGTCGTAACGTCACTTCCTTCCTAATGACGCATGGTAACTTAGTAACACTGGCTCTAAACTATCGGAACAATGGCGGACGCCGTAAGAAATATTTCTCCGGCGAGCATAAAAGCGTATCCAGAGGGGAAAAACCCCATACATTTGATCATGTTTTGACTTTTACACATACTGATCACAAGGAATATGAAAAGTTCTAGCCAGCATGAAGAATAAAAAGCAAAGATTTTCTTTGTTTAGAACCAAGATGGCCGCCGTTGCCAGGCGGCGTGACATCAGACTATTGAATCGTATAGACAATTTGAATTATCTTGTACATCACACAATTTAAAGAAATGATTGATTACAGCTATAGATACTAAAAACTGAGCTGTAGAGCTCACTTATTACTTTTTTTGTTTAAGTAAGAAAAGTCTATTCTTGTGTTGGTTTGTAGTGAATTTTCGGGGAAATTCTAAAAATAGCTGGTAAGGAGAGAGTTAACTTCTACATTCATACTCCCACGCAATGGAGCCTATCAAGGCGGGAGAAAACTGATTTTTATCTGAGGCAGTGTAGCTTCTTTTTGTGGTGTCGTTTGTTTTCTCTTTTTCTTCCTCACAATACATAGAATGAGAAAAAGTTGACGTCACTTAACGTCTCTTTATTATTTTTTAGTGATTAGTTATCATTTCATTAGTACTCTGAAAAACAACAACAACAACAATAATAATAATAATAATAATAATAATAATAATAATAATAATAATAATAATAATAATAATAATAATAATAATAATAATAACAACAACAATAATAATAATAATAATAATAATAATAATAATAATAATAATAATAATAATAATAATAATAATAATAATAATAATAATAATAATAATAACAACAACAACAACAGTAACAACGACGACGACAACAACAACAACAACAACACTTGAAAATATACCTATCGATTTAAATTACCTTCGTACTTGGCAAAAACTTTCAAACCTGGGACTTCACAAAGATGTGATCTTTTTCCTCCTTTTGGATTCCATATTAACTCACTCAACCCTAACACCGACTATATCCGTAGTTTACCCGGGTTACTTTTACCCCATGCCCATTTATTACATTTTTATGCGACAAATTATAGGCGTAGTATCAAAGCTAATGTTTTTAGTTTTTACATGTTAATGGTAGTTGAATATAAAACTATCTATGTATCTACATACTGATTTTTAGTACATATTTTCCAATTTTGAAGTAACAAAAATCTCTAGGATTGAGTAAGTTAATGTCTGTCTTGTGAAGTTGCTGACATGTTTCTTTAGTGTATGGCCTATTCATCCCTATTTCCCCCTTTCTGATTTGTATAATATATTATTGTAGGTGTTTGGCTGGCAGCTATCCGGAGATCTTTATTCCTGACTTTATCTGTACCCTAGATGCCCCATCCTTGATATCAGACCGACCCTAATGAAAGTAATAAAAACAAGAAAACTTAAGTATTTTGGACACCTAAGACGCCATCAAACTGTCAACAAGGACATTCTTGAGGGTAGAGTGGAGGGGAAAAGAGGAAGAGGCAGGCCAGCAAGAACTTGGATAGATGATGTGAAGACATGGACAGGATTGTCGGCAGCCGAATGCAGTCAGCAAGCTGTCAACAGGGAAGATTGGCGTGTCATTTCAAGTGGACCTCAACCCATGAGATGACACTGGAAGAAGAAGATGCCCCAAATCACCCTTAGACATTGTTTATAAAAGTATGAAATTTGTTGGTGATACCTCTGGTTGCATTTCGGATACATACAATAATGCAGAGTTTATATTGGTATTAATCTTGTTTAATTTTGTTGATATTTTGTTGTCTTTTGATTTCCAAATTTTCTTCAGGACTTGAAAAGATGTACGGGCTTTATCAATTCTTGATGCAACATTTTTGTCCGTCCTTCCATCGGTGTCTACTTTACTGCCAAAATAAGAAAAAATCTTTATTTCTACTGGGGTTTCGTTTGAAACCTCTATTATATTTTTGTTGGTAGCTCCTATTTTTAAAAACTTTGTTTTTTTTCTCCTTTTTTGTGTTAAGACCAACTCTTGATCATGTTGCAAACACGGTCTTAATCTCATTTTGCACCTAGTGTGAGTGTGAAATCAGTGTAATGTCGTCTGCAAAATCAAGGTTTTCAAGTTGCCACGGTGTCCATTGTATGCCTTTGGATTTTCCCGCTGTTGAGGTGTTCACTATCCAATCAGTAGCGATGATAAAAATGAATGGAGAAAGCAAACAACCCTGGAGAACTCCAATTTTAACTTCAAAACATTATAATTGCTGTCCACCGTGTAAAACTCTACATACCATTCCATTGTAAGTGTTTTGGATTAGCAAAATAACCTTAGTAGAGATACCAAAGTGGCTTAGACGTTTCCACAGGACAATTCGATCAAGGCTATCAAACGCTTTTTCATTGTCAATAAAGTTCGTGTGCATTGATGTATTCTCTCCAGAATTGTTCTATTGCAATGCGCGTCTCCCCCCCCCCCCCCATCCCAGATTGCAGCATTATAAACATTAAAGGTTTCACATAGTTTTGTGTATGGATACGATTAATTTGGTGAGTAGAAATATTGAATATTTTATTTAAACACATGTCATTAAAATGTTATGGTTACCACAACAGAAAAGGGGTTTAAAATGGAGTCTACGCAAATTACAATACAAGAAGTTTCTGAACTTTATGACCAAACTGAAATGGATATCAACAGGCCAGAATTGAAGAAATCAACCAAGACAAGGCGACAGCATGCAAGTATATTATGAACCTTTCTATGCCACGCGTATACCAATCTTCAAAATATGAATTCAAGCGAAACTGGTTTTTATCTGAAAAAAGTCAGTTCATTGAAATGACATTTTCTGAGGCCGAAATTTCGTTTCGAAATCCATGCATGACTGGAAGTGTAAACAATATTAGAAAGGGAGAATATGAACATTTATGTTTACATAAATTTAATGTTTAACTTCGCCCAATTTATGGAATCGATTAATATAAAAACATTATTTTTCAAATGAATTCGATGAACAACAAAAAATCATTGTTAATGTTTACGACGCTCTGGGGGTTTCTATATTTTGATATTATAGCCCTTGAGTAAATAGAGTGTCATTTCTCTTTACCTTAGCATTCTTTGTCAGAGAAATGATTGGAAAGGAACTTATCTGACGACAAAGTAAATAGGAGAATAATTGTACAAGGCAAGATCAAGTTTGATTTTATGATTGGTTTTATCTCCTTGTCATAATGACTTGAATCAATACCGATGACTGATCAAGGACAGCTATATTGGCGTCCTTTGTAAAATATTATTAATGTGACCCATCGTCTCAAAACGGTATTATGTCGGAACGAACCAAATGCTTAAAAGCCGAATTTAATGTTAAACTGGTCAAAAATATAAATTGTTGGCATCAGCACCCTAAAATATGGTATCCATTCTCCTCAATAAATGACATAAACTCAATACAAGTCTGATATTTCTGGCTATAAATTCAATTTTCAACATCTTGACCAACCCGACTTAATACTGTTTTGAGGCGAAGGGTCACAATTGTGGGCGTTGATAATGATAGCTATAACGTAAGCATGGTCACGTGTTACGAGGCGGGTCTCGAGTTTGACATATAATACGTTCAGAAAACAAACAACAACTAAAAATGATTAAAGATAATCACTTTCTTTTCTTGCGTCGTTTTATACGGCATTGTCGCCTTCGGTATTTCCAAAATTGAGCAATTATCCGCCTTAGAAATGCTATGTCAACAAGAAAATAATATTATACCTACTTAGAAACTTGAAAAAAAAAATGATCGTACGCTTATGAAAGATCTCTCGCTTCTCAGATCTTAACCAGCATATTATAAAGTAAGTTAAAATAGCGCCTTTTAGGCGTCATGCGTCTCTCATCCTACATGTTAAGAGTTGCTGTTGGCCCGAGACCCCTCTAACCCTCTCCTTACCACCTACACCAAAATCGTCACATTTGTTACTACACAATTTACAATTTTCTTATTCAAATTAATTTTATACATCACAACTTGTGAACAATGATCTTTGTTTAATCTATAAAAACATAAAGTTGTTTTGTAGAGAGCTTGTTTGATTTTTAAAAATCAACTTTTCTGCTGGGTAAGCCCGCCATTTTGGGAAAATACTGAAAAGGATCGGTAAGGAAAGTGTTAATAGAGTTTGCGCTCTATAAAAGCTCAATATTTTTTGTTGTTGAAAAGTATCACTAACGCTGGCTTTCGCTCATTTCAACAAAACGCTCTTTTATAAATTGTGTGCATGGGAAAGAGACCCAAAGCCTCTCTCTGCGTTTAAATTTAAACCAAATCAGTTTGACTTCATCTGATGAGCCATTGTATTTATTCACATTCATTGATAAATAAAAGCAAACTTAAAACTTGAGCTTTTATAAAGCATAGTTATTAATGTCCATTACCAAAATCATCCAAAGGGAGACGTGGCGCTTACACATAATTGGATTCAATAGTCTTATGTCACGTCGCCCAGCAACGGCGGCCATCGTGGTTCTAAACAAAGAAAATCGTGACTTTTTATTCTTCATGCTAGCTAGAACTTTTCACATGTCATGTGATCAGAATGTATAAAAGTCAAAATATGATCATATTTATAATGTTTTTTTCTCCTCTGGATACACTTTTATGCTCGTCGGACAAATTTTTGATAAGGGCGTCCGTCATTGTTCAGATAGTTTAGAGCCAGTTGCTAAGTTACCATGCGTCATTACGAGGGAAGTGACGTCATGACTGTTGACGCGTATTACACACGGTCTCATTGTCATAAGGGAGTTGGCATTTTGCTTCAAATCGCATCTTTCTTTACCAATCTATTCTTTGCAATAATCTGAAAACAAGTTTGCATTGCGCTCCCATGTTTCATGCCTGTGGCCTTCGTGTTATACTTCATGGATGGAGTCGTGAGCCTTTCCTTCATGATAAGGTGTGATAAATTCTTGCGAGCTAATTGAAAGAAATTGACATCTTTGTCGTCAAGTGTAGATTTGTGATTTGGAAACGGCAAAGGTCAACAACAATATAATATGCCCCGCATCGGGTGAATGGTCAAGTCAATTAACTATTACGGACTGGGGCAACAGATCTCTTACACCGTGGCCTTCGTAAAGTTATGGCCTGATACTGACCAAAAAATGACGTCAAAATGCCAGTCTTTTGCCACAAAAGAAAACAAATCGTGAGTTGTATTCAATAGTTCAACCAATGAAATAACTTGTTTCCATGAGCTCTACTAACGACAACTCACTAGGAGGTGAAAAAAAACAAACAAATAATGACGTCAAAATGCCAGTCCTTTTGGATTTCAGTATCAGTCGAAAACATAACGATGGCTACACTTACACTGATTGAATGAGAACAGTCTTCAGACTGTCACGGTAACTTGGACATAGAAGATGTGGACATTGATACTTCTTGCGCTGAGTTGCTTTGTCAAAATTAATGAGAATTTTGCTAGAATACAGAGACAAACTTTTGCTGGGAGGCAATGAATGCGTTTGAATGTTTTGTCCAGGGACTCGACTTGGAGCAACCCACAACGGGACTTTAACCGGCAATTTACAGATCATGAAAGCTAAGTATGTAACACTGACCACAGCATGTATAAGGAGGGTACAGATTTTCGTAAACAGGTGCATGCGTAAGCTACTCAGAATAAAATGGATGGATAGAATAAAAAATGAAGAAGTATGGAAAAGAACACAGCAGAAACCAGTGGGAGAGGATATTGGAAGAAGACGATGGAGGTGGATTGGACACACGCTTAGAAAGAATGACTCAACTATAACAAAGAAAGTATTGGACTGGAACCCTCAGGGCAGAAGATCAAGGGGAAGGCCACGAGGAACATGGAGAAGAATTAAAGAAGCTGATATACAGAGAAGTGGTAAGACATGGAATGAGATAAAAAAGTTAGCTCAGGATAGAGAAGGATGGAAGCTGTTTGTCTGTGGCCTATACCTTGACCCAGGGTGAAAAAGGCAATGATGATGATGATGATGATGATGATGATGATGATGATGATGATGATGATGATCACTGACCACAAACAGCCCCAATACTTTTATACAATGTAAAATAAGAAGAAAAATTGATGACCCTTAGAGTGTCAAAACAAAATCTTCCATTTTATCAATCATATCGATTTCATGATATTCAAAGCGGAGAAAAAGAAAAAAAAACAAAAACAAAAGTAAATAAAAACCAAAAAAAAAAAACCAAAAAAAAACAAAAAAAAACAAAAAAAAACAAACAAACAAACAAAAAACAAAAACAAAAAACAAAAAAGAAAACCCCCAAAAAAGAACAATGAAAAAAAAAGCAAAAGAAAGGAGTCAATAAAAGTCAAAACAAATCAAACCATCAACAAGAACAACAAAAAATGCCCACAAATCAACAAAATATAATATTTAAAAATCCCCCAAGAAAGAAAAGATCAAAGAAACTTCTACCCTGGTTTATTTATATCAGTCTTCTATTCTGTTGTTACAATTTCAATTCTTTGTCATAATGTTTTGCATTAGACGTCTACTTGCTAAATTCCTGCTTGCGTTAAGTTTGTAATTATTGACATCTCCATAAGAACATAAAAAAGAGATAATTTCCTTAATTGTGATAATGTTTGTTTTTTCTTCTCTCACATCATCTTTTGTGTTGTGTTACCTGTCGTCCTATCATCGATCAAAAAACCCCCAA
Source organism: Berghia stephanieae (assembly GCF_034508935.2). Taxonomy (NCBI): domain Eukaryota; kingdom Metazoa; phylum Mollusca; class Gastropoda; order Nudibranchia; family Aeolidiidae; genus Berghia; species Berghia stephanieae. The sequence goes on from NC_088362.1 coordinate 5,594,594, forward strand.
AAACGTTCGATTCCTGTTAGAATTTCAAATATTTACCGCCATGTCTTTACGTTGACATACAATATCATAAAAAGGCCAAAAGTCTTTATAACAAGTTTGGTTTGACATGAGGATACTCAAGATCTATCAGAAAATGACAGGATATGGTCGTGGACATCCCTTACATCATCAACATTGCGCACACTGTAAAGAGAAAAGATCGAACCACGAATAACACGACGCCCTATGTTAAAAAAATACAAACCTATAACCAACAAAAAATACCCCCCCCCCCCAAATAAAAAACAAAAAAGAAAAGGACAATAAACTGATTCCATTGTATTTTTTGGACAA
>NC_088362.1:5599926-5602426 GCF_034508935.2 Berghia stephanieae
ATCTTGTAACTTGTGGTATGACACGTCGCCTTCAGGTCTAAAGCTCCAAGGTTCGAGTACCGTTCAGTGCGGCTATGTGGTCTTGTGGTATGACACTCGCTTTCGGACCGGAAGGTCCTGGGTTCGAGCCTCGCTCGGAGCATTGTTAAGCCCTTGGAAAAGGCTCTTTACTCACTTTCTCTCACCGTACTCAGGTGTAAAATGAATACCTGACCGTTAACAGCGTTGTCTCTGTCCGAAAAAATTGTAATATCGCCTAACAGGCTTTATTATTTTATTCAAGGTTCAAGAGAAAGTTACATATTATGCCAAACGATTATCTAAAATACAACATGGACTCTCTCAATTTGACGACATTCAGCACCCAAGTCATGGGCATGGCTGGGCGAGTTGATCAAACTACGTTACTTTGACCTATATGACTATAATAATAATAATAATAATAATAATAATAATAATAATAATAATAATAATAATAATAATAATAATAATAATAATAATAATACTATGATCTTTTTAGGCGTGTTCAATCAAATTTTGTAATGTGATGCCAACCTTAGTTTGGACTGTGTAAACACCCCTTAATTCTATTACGTCAAGGTTGTTGTTCAGACAAGTAGGAGAACATATTTGACTTTCCTTTGGATAACGGTATCAAGTGGATAACGAGTTTAGATAATGTAGAATAAGGTTGGCATAATAAAGAATAGAGAGGCATGGTTAGAGTACATACATACATACATACATACATACATACATACATACATACATACATACATACATACATACATACATACATACATACATACATACATACATACATACATACATACATACATACATACATACATACATACATACATACATACATACATACATACATACATACATACATACATACATACATACATACATACATACATACATACATACATACATACATACATACATACATACATACATACATACATACATACATACATACATACATACATACATATCATACATACATACATACATACATACATACATACCTACATACATACATACATACATACATACATACATACATACCTACATACATACATACATACATACATACATACATACATACCTACATACCTACATACCTACCTACATACATAAATACATACATACATACATACATACATACATACATACGTACATGGGTGTGGCCGGAATGAAAGTATGAACAAGAAAATAATAATAATATGTAAAATGTGTCCAACCCTCCTTTAACGGTATTATGTCAGATGAACCCGATGCTTAAAATTAGATTATACAAATTTTAATTTTAAATGTAACATTTAAATTTTGAGTACAATGTGACAAGCTCCTCAGAACAGTATTATTTCGGAATAACTTATATTCTCAAAATTGAAATTATAATATAAAATATAAAATTTCGGGATGGTTAAGTGAAGTATAATTATTTGGATTGCGTAAAACGAACATTTGATACTTCTGATTATTTAATATTAGAATTATTTTTAGTAGAAGTATAGTCGATCATAATACCTTTTGGAAGGCGGGTCAAAAAGTGAATTATTTTTTATTTTTTTTTTAGAAAAGTGGGTTTTATTCAATTAACTTTGATAAACTTAATTGACTTTTTGTTTGGGATCAAATTGACTTTATTGTAAAATTCCTTTCTCTGTTGGTTCTTCCCGTTACAACGGCAGATTACAACTAACCCCCCCCCCCCAAAAAAAAAAAAAAAAAAAACAAAAAAAAAAAACAAAACTCACTTAATTCATCCCATTGGGGAAATTTGTCTCTAGGGTCTATTCCAAGGGAAGACGGGAATAACCCAGGCACTAGCCGCAGTGCAGCGCCGCAAATTGAACTAGGGCGAGGTGACTTGCTCAAGGTCCCACAGCGCAGCAGCGGGTGATCGAACTCGGTACCTTTTGGGTACATAAGCAAAGACCGTGCCGCTGAGCCACGCTGCCCCACGCGTTGGTTCTAATTGTTTTAATGTCTAATGGAGATTTGAAAAAAAAACCAAACCACCCCCCCCCCCAAAAAAAACAAAAACAAAACAAAACAAAACAAAACAAAAAACAAAAAAACAAACGAATGTGGAGTAAAAGGATTTATGAAGAAAATCGTCTTCCGGTTCTTACATTATGCCAATGCCCATTCCTCGATTTGTCCGCTGATTCCCGTGTTTGTTAATTGTTTCTTCGTCGTCTTCTCTGTTCTCCTCATAGACTTCACGATTGAAGTGGGGTAGATGCAATGTCGCTGCAGTTTTCGTGTTCGGCAGTTGCGCCTGTTCCGTTTATTTGCTCTTTATGTGCGGCTATGTGGTCTAGTGGTATGACACTCGTTTTCGGATCGGAAGGTCCTGGGTTCGAGCCTCGCTCGGCGCATAGTTGAGTCTTTGGAAAAGGCTCTTTACTTACATTCTCTCACCGCACTCGGGTGTAAAATGAGTACCTGGCCGTTAACAGCATTGTCTTTGTCCGAAAAATTG
>NC_088362.1:5607426-5614926 GCF_034508935.2 Berghia stephanieae
CGTCAAAGAAAAGGAAGACTCGAAAGTCAGTGTCAAAGGAATAGAAACGCGTGCAATTCATTCGAATATCAATCTTACAATTTACAATTTTGTCAACGAGCCTGTTTTGTATTCGGTGTTAAACACGGTTATTCTATTACTGTTAACAACATTTTTTCCATTGTCAGGCCAGTAACTCCGGGAAACAAAGTTACCAATTGACCTTTGATATTGAAATTTGAGTAAACTGGTTTTGTAATGAGTTTTCAAATTTTATGTGGAGAGGCAGGAAAAATAGGGAAGAAGAAGAAGAAGAAGAAGAAGAAGAAGAAGAAGAAGACGGAAGACGTAGTGCCACGTAGTAGTGGTAGTAGTAGTAGTAGTGTAGTAGTAGTAGTAGTAGTAGTAGTAGTAGTAGTAGTAGTAGTAGTAGTAGTAGTAGTAGTAGTAGTAGTAGTAGTAGTAGTAGTAGTAGTAGTAGTAGTAGTAAAAGTAGTTGTTGTTGTTGTTTATAATGTTGTCGTCGTAGTGGAGAAGAAGAAGACGAAGAAGAAGAAGAAGAAGAAGGAGAAGAAGAAGAAGAAGAAGAAGAAGAAGAAGAAGAAGAAGAAGAAGAAGAAGAAGAAGAAGAAGAAGAAGAAGAAGAAGAAGAAGAAGAAGAAGAAGAAGAAGAAGAAGAAGAAGAAGAAGAAGAAGAGAAGAAGAAGAAGAAGAAGAAGAAGAAGAAGAAGAAGAAGAAGAAGAAGAAGAAGAAGAAGAAGAAGAAGAAGAAGAAGAAGAAGAAGAAGAAGAAGAAGAAGAAGAAGAAGAAGAAGAAGAAGAAGAAGAGAAGAATAAGAAGAGAAGAAGAAGAAGAAGAAGAAGAAGAAGAAGAAGAAGAAGAAGAAGAAGAAGAAGAAGAAGAAGAAGAAGAAGAAGAAGAAGAAGAAGAAGAAGAAGAAGAAGAAGAAGAAGAAGAAGAAGAAGAAGAAGAAGAAGAAGAAGAAGAAGAAGAAGAAGAAGAAGAAGAAGAGGAAGAAGAAAAAGAAGAAGAAGAACAAGAACAAGAAGACATTTTTAAAAGGGAAGGAGGGGGAAGGAAGCTTGGGTATGCCGAGTAAAAGTAAACAGTACTATAGAAAGAGTTTTGGCTAACTATTAAGGGGGGGGGGGGGGGGGGGGGGGGGCGCGCTCCTGAAAATCGATTTTGGCCTCAAAATATCGATTTTGAGATTTTTAGCTATTTGATAGGGTCCACCATTCCCTTTTAGGATTCAATACAAAATAAGGGTGTTTATAGCCTCTGTCATGTTGAAATTGTATTCTATTTAGGGGCTACCGTCTGCAAAACATCATAATTTCACCCTAGGGATGCCAGTAATACTCCCACATCAGAGGCCTTTATAACTATAAAAATAGATGATATCAGTACACATTTGGTATCGATATTTTCCTTTACACCTCGGCTATGATAATGAAATGCATACAAAACTACAGGATTGAAGCATGATTGGGTAACACCTGATGAAAGAAAGCCACTTATTACTAACAAATGAAAGGTTTGACACAGTTTTCAGGTTGTCGAGGTTAGGTCATGACCCTTGACACGTATTATCGTGGCCTCCGATTGGTCAACCGGAAACTCCCGACGCCGAACCGACAGAACGAAGCAATTCCATTGGCCGAGTGAGGTCATAGTTCAGGTAAACAAACCTAAAATAAGAATTCACCACGTTTCTTCCGATTTCGATGTCGTCTGCAATTTCCATTCTATATTGTGTTTTCCTTGTTTTATTTTGATAAAAAAAAAGTTTATTTCCAAGATGCCGAGAAGCAAGAAACAAAAATCAAATTGCAAAAGGGCTGCTTTACACAGATGGGACTCTATAAACCAAGAAAAGCCGGTGAGTTGATATTTATTATGTTTTTGTATCTCAGAAAATTTTCTCATCTTGCCTCCTACAATACCATGCATGCGTCACCCACATCTGTTTGCTATTACTATCATGTTCCAAGTACGGTAATATAGATGCATACTTCTCATGGGAAACTAAGACAAGAAGGGACAGACATTACTGGTCAGTTGTTTTGATATAGTCTGGGCCAGTCAACGTTACGAGTGTTTTCCCCCTGCAATAAGGCTAATAAGAAGTTGAGTTGATGTATTTGCATCGTAACATAAACGGGTGTGATCAAGGGTGGGGGGGGGGGGGTGTCTGGGGTGTTACAATATTATTAGATACCTACGGGATAATGTGCATGTATGTCTGTGTGAGTCTATTTGTGTGTGTGTGTGTGTGTGTGTGTGAGTGTGTGTGTGTGTGTGTGTGTTTGTGGGTTGGTGGAAGGTTGTATGTACGTATGTATCGTGTGAATTGGAGAAAATGGCGTATGCAGTATCTACTTTTATAAATTGTTATGCAGTATCAAATGATGGAGAACAATTCTACTACAGTAAATTCATTTGTTTTATGTATGTATGTTATATATATATATATATATATATATATATATATTATATATATAGAGAGAGAGAGAGAGAGAGAGAGAGAGAGAGAGAGAGAGAAAGAGATAGATAGATAGATAGATATATAGATAGATAGATAGATAGATAGATAGATAGATAGATAGATAGATAGATGGATAGATACATAGATACATACATACATATACATACATACATACATATTCCTTTATATTCACAGGTATTGGAACCCCGTTCAGCTCCATGTTCAATACATCTACAACCTTCCACGTCTTGCCCTCTGATTTCAAGCCCTACTACGTTGTCATTGCAATTACCATCATCTTCTGAACCAATCACAACTGCATCTTCACTACCATTGTCACCATCACACCATATTCACAACCACCTGTCGTGCCCTTACGATCATTAGTATGTCCTGTCGCAACGTCAACCCCTATATCATCACCGTCCCACGAAACGTCTTCATCAGCAGCAATATTTTTCGTTATATATCTAAATAAAGTAATGTCAAACTTTCAAACGCGATTTTCTCAAAATGAACATTTTTGGAAGTTTTTTTCCCTTAGGCTTTTTTATTTTTCAACTTAGATACTTCTCATTCGGCACACTTTTTCTTCAATCAATGAGTCACAATAATATGCAACGCTTTTTTTCGATTTCTTTATTGGCTTAGAGATATTTTTCAATATTTCATGAAAAATCAAGAAAATTTGAAATTTCAAATTTTATGAAATTCAACACTCTACCAAAAGAATTCTATTCAGCGTATGATAAAAAGCGATGCGTTTCATCGTTAGTCTATTTCCAAAGTACATTGTCACTAAAATTGGTAACTCTATGTCAATAAACATCAAAGCCTTAGGCTTTTGAAGTATAATGCTTTTGAAACATTCAAAATCCAAGATGGCGGCGTTTCCATGGCAACCATATTTAAAAATTCAAAATTGTGGACATTTTTCCTCTAATTTGAATATACTGAGCACGAATAACAAGCTAAAAAAAGAATAATTTGATGACTATGGAAAATGACTCTCAGAAGGCGCCCCTCCCCTTAAGAATTGCTCGTTTTGTATTTTGCTTCTCTAGGTAACAACTAACGGAGGCACTATAACTATGAGTAGGCTACACAGCTCCAGAACACTTCAAAGAAGAAAGTGTTGCTGTGGTCAAGTGGAAGTAAATGTCAACAGAATGCTGAATGAAATAATATTATGTAAACTCATCGAAGACTGATCAGATTGTTTTCCGAGCACATTAGGAGGAAAACATTATTCGAGGGCTGCTTTCCAGTGTATTGTTTGTGTTTCTCTCACTACAGTGAGCGGACATAGACTTAAAAACGTTTTGTTACCACTCCTGGTATTGTTTATAATGGGTTACCCAAAGACTTAGGGTCTCATTGATTAATTGGATAGAGTTTATTAAAAGTTGAATTTTTGTTTCGGGAAATATTCACTAAATATGATTTTTATAAGATGTTCTCAACCATCTGCAACTATTAACATGCCGTACAATTACTGCCACATTTTTTTAATTTAACAAATGAATGTGATAAAAGAAATGTTGGTAAGGGGCCTTTCCAGGGATTCAAATTTATACCTCCAACAGCGGGACTCGAACCAAAGACATGCAGTCTGAGGACGAGCGTCATACCACAAGACCATAAAGTCGAACAAAACACATGCTTTTATATAAATAAAGACCGATAAATAAAGGTTTAAAGAAAATAATAACCCATATTCCAAAACAAAACAAATCAAAAATAAACAAAACAAACAAATAAAGACACATATGAAGAAACTAAAAAAAAAGAAAAAAAGAAACGAAACAAAAAGAAAACAAAATAAAGCAAAAAGCAAAAACTAACCCCCCCCCCCCTAAACAAAACAAAACAAAACAAAACCCAAACAACCAAACAGAACAAACGAAATAAAACAAAACAAAACACAACAAACAACTAAAAGAAATTATATTATGGAATCAGTTTCGACTTCCTAGAAAATGCCAGGTCTTGGAAAATGGATTGAAAAGCACGATAGATAGAATACAATTAGTGAAGACCTTCCAATACGTATATTAAGTATCCTTACGCCATATTCTCTGGGTCGAAGGTTCCCAATTTAACAAGTCAAATGTCCTACCCTGTAAAAACACGTATTTAAAAATTTGGCCATAAAACTCATCCTTTAAGAATCAATCGATTTAAATGACTCTCATCTACGCAAAAAACTCTCAAACCTGTGCCTTCGCGGAGTCCCAGGTTTGAGAATTTTTTTACAAGATGAGGGAAATTTAAATCGATCGATATTTGAGGGATGAATTTTTCTGGCCAAATTTTTAAATACATGTTATTCCAGAGTACAGCAGAGTAAACTGGTTAAACGAAGGAACTGGAGTAGGCTTGGCCCGTATCAATATTGATCGGAGGTATTGGTTTTCGCGTTCGATGACTGTTCGATAAGGGAGGCCGTTGGGATCTGTTTGTGTTGACGATAGGGACCCGGTGTTTGTCTTATTATGCTCTAGAGGCGTTGTTGCTTTCTTTCTTAGGCGCTGGATCTAGGGGGAGGTAAATATTTTGATAACGGGCCCCGTGGAATTGCTTGTATTCGGTTTCTGGTAATACAGTGTCTTAGAATGTTGTTGTTGCTGTTTTTGTTTTTTTTTTTGTTTTTTAATGTGAATGTAGTGTATGCCTTTAGCAGTGAAGTGTGTTATGTGTGTATATTATGTATATTTATGTCATATTGAAGTGGGAGAAAATTAGTTAATTTATGCACAATAATGTAAATAATTGCAAAATGGAGATGATGATGATGATGATGATGATGATGATGATGATGATGATGATGATGATGATGATGGATCTGAAGGACTTTTAATGTGTGAAAAGCGCATGATAAAAGAACTGAATATCAGGCTAAGACATTCGATTATTATTGTCACCAAGCCTATCTACCCCAAAAATATTTTAAACAAAGTTTCAGATCCTGATTCCATTTCATATCATTGCAATCAAAACGAAACTAAGATCCGAGTTCCCTTAATGACGTCAAAATAATAATATAGAATTTCTTCGAAATGTCTACAGACATGATAATAATTCAAAGACGCACCGTCAATTAAAGCATTTGAATAGACGTGAATGAAAACCATTCCAGACAAAAGCAAGTAGACGTAATATTTAATATACCAAATCTTTACAGATTTTTATCTTTTTATTTTTACACCCCACTGCCAGGTCCCAAATTTGTCATTTAATTCTATCTCTATATATATATCTCTCTCTCTCTCTCTCTCTCTCTCTCTCTCTCTCTCTCTCTCCCTACCAGCCATTTTCAGGATTTTCCCCAAAACTCACACCAAAACTAACACAAAAATAGTTTTTTAATCACTCATGGAGTTCAAACCTACATAGGGAAATAAAGAAGAGATGCTCCTGGCAACGGTAGAGTCAGTGCTTCTATATGGAGCAGCGACATGGACTCTTACTAAAGCCCTTGAGAAGCAACTGGACGGCTGCTACACCCGTCTGCTGCGGATGGCCCTCAATGTAAGCTGGAAAGAGCACATATCAAATAAAGAGCTCTACAGTGACCTCCCCCCAGTGACCTCGAAGATTCAAAAGAGAAGACTGAGACTTGCGGGCACTGCTGGAGACACAAGGAGGAGATTGCAAGCAGTCTCGTGCTATGGGAACCACCTGAGAGAACCAGAAGCAGAGGCAGGCAGAATAAAACCTACATTGACTGTCTGCTAGATGACACAGGAATGGACAACACCCGGGAGCTACGTACGTACGCTTATGGAGGACAGGACAGAATGGCGAAGACTTGTGGCTCGTGTTGGGCGCCCCAAGGGGCGGCCTAAGTAAGTAAGTAATCACTCATACACAATAGCAGTGAGTTCTTGCGATAAGTAATTTAATGTATTTAGCAAGACATGCCTTACAACACATTGTTCATTTTATTTAAATTTTACAAATGTAAATGTTGCTGCTCGAAGCTCGAAGAAAGAAATAATAATGTGAAATTGATGGTAAGCTTCAATTTAATTACAGAAACAGATGAAATGAACTTTTCGGGTTTCCCCTTTATCAACAAACAGGATGAATGAAATACTACAGATGAATGAGATCATGTAGTAGTGGCGTTGTCTTAACGTCAAATGTGACGATTTTGCTGTCGGTGGTAAGGAAAGGGTTAGATTTAAGTACCAGGTTCAGGCCGACATATCACCGTTCTGTGACGATTGATCACAATTAATCATGATCGCAGGAAATACCAGAAACCAATGACGCATGACTAACGTTAAAGACTGGCGGATTATCGACGCACAGTTATTGGATATTGTTGGGCATGGGGGCTACTGAAGTCATCGTAACACAATATCATTGTCAAAGAGTGCTGGCCGTGATTTATGTCAACAATACCAGGATTTAGACCTTGTTGCTTCTACCATTCAGACTGAACACGTCTAGGAGTGGCCTTCACTAACTAACAGCTTTGGTACAACAAGTTTCATTGTTTTTAATAATTCAAAAGACCTTTGATTTATCACAATATGATATTATCAATATTATTCAAACAAAATTATTACGAGCAAATTTATGTTTTTTTTAAAAATGTATTATTTAATTGAGATTGTATATAGCGCAATATCCACTAAACGTGCTCAAAGCGCTTTACAAGGTGTTCCTGGTCGACAGCAACATTTAACATGTAAGGACGGAACATAACCCCTGTTAGGCAATATTCGAATTTTTGGGACAAAGACAAAGCTGTTAACGGCCAGGTACTCATTTTGCACCTGAGTACGGTGAGAGAATGTGATAAAGAGCCTTTTCCAAGGACTCAACTATGCGCCGAGCGCGAGGCTCGAACCCAGGACCTTCCGATCCGAAAGTGAGTGTCATACCACTAGACCACATAGCTTATATATAAAGGTCAAGGATAAGAAGAAAGAAAAAAAATCCCACATATTCCCAGGCGTGAGGTATTCATAATTTTGTAAAGGAAAGACGGAAAAAGTTGTTGATATTCATGATAATTAGT
>NC_088362.1:5619926-5632426 GCF_034508935.2 Berghia stephanieae
ACACACACACAACACACAACACAAACCAGACAGACCTATCTTGCTTCTCATACCATCTACTAAAAACGAAACAGATAAGTTTTAAGCGAACGTTTAAAAATAGACAAAGATTCTTTTTCACGAATGCTCTGTGGTAAGGCGTTCCAAACAGAGGGTCCGAAATGAGAAAAGGATCTCATTCCAGCATTTTTCCGTATTCGAGGGACAACTAGTTTGGTGGAATCACTGGCCGAACGAAGTTCGAAGTATTGTGAAGAGGGTGGCACGACGAATGTCAGGAGTGGAGGATTGGTGAGACAAAGGGGTCATTGAGCTTATGTAAGATTGTCATAATTTGACAGTGGGAGAAATATCTCCAAGATCCTTCTTAACCATACGAGTAAAAAAAGGACAGCTGTGTACAGATTCCATAAAAGAACTGATTTTCAGCGGTCAAGAGTCGTTAATTTGTTGGCATAATATCCCGAGGGGTGGAGAGAGGGGGGGGGGGTGGAGGGGTACGGGGGATGTAAGGAATATTGACCAGCACTCGAAATAGTTTTATTCTTCTTGTTCAGACGACTGGAATTTCTTGTTTGAAGTCAACATTTGTAAACACTTTTTCTTTTCATTCTCATCGATGTTGAATATTCTATTCTTGTTATGGTCAATAACAATGAATAACAATAGAATAGAAGCAAATCGGTAAGGTACCCATGATATTGTGCGGCTATGTGGTCTAGTGGTATGACATTCGCTTTCGGATCGGAAGGTCCTGGGTTCGAGCCTCGCGCTCGGCGCATAATTGAGTCCTTGGAAAAGGCGCTTTACTCACATTCTCTCACCGTATTCAGGTGTAAAATGAGCACCTGGCCATTAACAAGCAGCGTTTCTTTTGTCCGAAAAATTGTAATATCGCCTAACAGGCGTCATGTCCCGTCCCATATGTTAAATGTTGCTGTTGACCAGGGACCCCTTGTAAAGCGCTTTGAGCACATTTAGTGGATATTGCTCTATATAAAGCTCAATTTTAATTTAATTTTTTTTATTCTTCCTGTTCAGAGGACTGGAATTTCTTGTTTGGAGTCAACTTTTGTAAACACTTTTTTTTTCCATTCTAATTGATGTAGACTATTCTATTCTTGTTATGGTCAATAACAATGAATGAAAATAGATTAGAAGCAAATCGGGAAGGAACCTTTGATATAAAAATTGAACTCAAAAATATTTAAAGGTTAAGCATTTATAAAGTGCATAATCCACTAAACGTGCTCAAAGCGCTTTACTAAAGTCCGTAACAAACAACAGAATTTAACATGTAGGACGAGGCAACGCTGTTAACGGTCAGGTACTCATTTTTACACCAGAGTACGAGAGTGAGAGAATGTGAGTGAAGAGTCTTTTCCAATGAATTCAACTATGCGCCTCTCAGAGCGGGACTCGAACCCTGGGCTTTCCGGTTCAAAAGCTACGAGTATAATACCACAGGACCACATAGCCGCACCAGATGAATATGGTTAATTTATACTCAATGAAGGTCCCAGGTTTGAGACTTTTGTTGTTGTTGTTTTTTTTTTTTTTTGTTTTTTTTTTGCCAAGATGTTCTTCTTCTTCTTTTTAATCCTCTTCGGGCCATGAGGCACTTAGGGCTTCCACCAGACATCTCATTTTTTTGCGATCGGCTGCTTTTGCGGTGGCTGTATATTTCAGGACAGGCCTGCTTCCTTTAATTCTTTCTCCATGCTCCATTTAATTCGATCGATATTTGAAGGACGAGTTTTCTGGTCAAATTTTATAATATGGGTTTTTCTAGAGTACGGCAGTAGTCTAGTCACCCATGACCCATACCTCCCCCCCCCCCACACACACCCCACCTCCCTCCCATGCCCCTATCTCAACACACTCATTCCACCCATCCCGTTATCATCCAATTTCAACTCATCGATTTCCCTATCATCTCTGTCTGTCTATCTGACGCTCATTCACCTACACCAGATCACCACCATTAATCAGTCAATGAGACATCCTCTCATTACGAACCCTCTGCAAATGTTACTGGTCCCCCCTACAGAGCCGCATTTCCTTGAGTTTGCGCCCTATAGATAGTATGCGCTTGGCTAAGAAACTCATAACATTGCCAGCCGGAAGTATAACGGACCAACACACAAAACTGTGTGTATCCATGAACGTTTATAGTCAGGTTAATACAGTTCAGTGAGCATTATTCATAAACGGGGATGGCAAAAAACAATAACAAAGACCTGAGTGACGTCATCTTCGAACTATCTATACACCTGGTGACAGCGATGACATACTCGGAAGAAGGAAAAAAAAAACTAACAAAAACCTCAAACACAATTCAAACAATTTGGCCATAAAACTCGTCCTTCAAATATCGATCGATTAAAATGACTCTCACCTTGGGAAAAACTATCAAACCCGGGACTTCGCCAAGTCCCAGGTTTAAGAGTTTTTGCAAAGATGAGAGTCATTTAAGTCGATCGATATTTGAAGGACGAGTTTTATGGCCAAATATTTAAATATGGTTTTTTTTTCCTGAGTAAGGCAGATTAAGAATTGAACATTGCCATTTTTTAGGCCATCACGCACATAATGGTTGACATACGCTAGAGATGACGTGTATTTATTTTCAAGTCTGATAACCCAAATGGTTATAGACTCATAGTTGTAATGAAAATACTCCCAAACCAACGTATAATATTGTTCATTACAATAATCTTAAACCAAGCCCACAATTTCGTTATGTTATCAGACTTGCAAATATGGGCACGTCGGTCGGGTGAATTAACTGATGGAAATTTTGATGAGTAAAACAAAACATTTTGAATGTGTACGTTTTTGTTTTGCCGAGGACAGCGGAAGGATTGTTGAATTTATCATAATGAAATTTGGTGCTGATTTATTGGTTGAATCATAAAGATAAATAAATATAAATAAACAGCTTGTTTGATATCAAAGAGGGGTTGACTTCTGTATTTATCAGATCATTAACTTCGGTCATGTTTGATAACGAGTCGATACTCCGAAATTCACGTCCATCTGGACAAGCAAACTGCATAGAATATACTGTGCATGGGTCCAAACTTGAGGCCATCTTGTTAAAGTTAACGATAGGCGAACGCCTTACAACTACACCCAAGAAAACTAGCTGGTGTCTTGCAGCTGTAGTCTTGTGGTATGACACTCGGTTTTGGATTGGAAGGTCCTTGGTTCGAGTCTTGCTCGACGCATAGTTGAGTCCTTAGAAAAGGCTCTTTACTGACATGCATCCACCGGACTCAGGTGTAAAATGAGTACCTGGCCGTTAACAGCATTGTCTCTGTCCGAAAAAAAAATTGTAATATTGCCTAACAGACGTCATGTCACGTCCTAAATGATAGATGTTGTTGTCTACCCCTTGTTTAGCGCTTTGAGCACATCTAGTGGATATTGCGCTATATAAAAGCTCAAGGTGGTTTTTTTGTTGTTACACCTCTGCTATAGATAGAACGAAGATGACGTCACTCAGGTCTTTGTTATTGTTCTTGCAAACCGCGTTCATGAGTACTTCTCACTAAACTTTATTTTATTATCAACCTGACTATAAATGTTCATGGTTACACACAGTTTCGTGTGTTGGTCCGTTATACTACTTCCGGATGGCAATGTTGTGAATTTCTTAGCCAAGCGCATACTATCTATACGACATTATGATGAATGTATGACTGTAAGTAGAGATTATAATATTGGTGATTCCGTTACTGAGGCCACTATCCAATCAAGTAGCCGTTATCGTTGAAGTTCCTATCCTCTTGGCATAGACAAAGTACAGATGCCTCGCCTGTTGAGTGAATCGAGTTTCCCAGAGGACTGGGTAGGAGTCGATGAGCTGTGACGGACATGGAGATGGGCGCACAATTAAGGAACGTATGAAAGTGTAAAGATTTGGGTGCAGACACTGGATGGAGAATCTGAAAAGTGTGTCTGAAACGGTGCCATTCAAAGCGGAGAGAGAGAGAGAGAGAGAGAGAGAGAGAGAGAGAGAGAGAGAGAGAGAGAGAGAGAGAAAGAAAGAGCGAGAGAGAGAGAGAGAGAAATATATATATATATATATATATATATATATATATATATATATATATATATATATATATACAAGATTAAATCACCTCCACCTTAAAAAATAGAAATAAAAAATAAAAAAAGAATAAGAACAGCAAAAACAACAACTAAAATAATAAATTAATTTATTAAAAAAAAAATTAGACTGCCTTGACCGATGCAAGACCCTCAGACATTCCGAGTACCCATCACCGGTAATCGGGAGGTCGAATAAAGGCAACTATGAAATATTGTTCAATTACAAATAAATAAAAGAAATCCTTAAGACACAAACAAACAAAAGAAAATGAAGTCAGAACAAAAGCATATACCTACAAATACTTCCTAAAAAAAAAGAAGATAAAATGAAAAATGATATCTAAAACGAAGTGAACAAATAAATATACACCCAAGAATCGAAAAGGCAGGGAGGGATAAGAAAAATAATGGTCTTCACGCTCAAGAACTCTTCAGGATTCTAATCCCATAGTTTTAAAAAGAACAAAGTCTAATATCAGTCTTGGAGCAGTTCTCGTATCTTTTGGACAAATAGACGCCTGTCACCAAACTCCAAATATTACCTTGGCTTTACAAACAAAAAAGACGCGTTAAGAACACCAATTACTGGCCAGGGTTATGGCTTTGAAATCTGAAATTACATTAATCTGGTCATTTTGAGTATAACAATGACTCCACGCGACCACTGCCCCGAACATTAAATACATTATAAACCAAGAGATAGGGCATAATCCACCGTTCTTTGTTACAAACACTTGATGAAAAAAGATAAGGGATTTACTACAGGAGCGCCAAAGACAATGGTGTAAATCCGACACAACAGGTCTAAAGCGTAACCCGATCACACCAATATTTCTTATACACAATACCATTGAATTACTTCGGGTTTAACGTAAAAATGCTCTAAAATCACCGAAGATAATAGTAATAATGGTCATATTTTAAAGATAATTTCATGCCTTAAACAAGCAGTGAACTAAATTTTAGTTTGTGTAAAGAGAAGGCTTAGGACCGATAAGTTTTTTGTTTACACCCAGTGTCAAGGATTCTCCTCGATATCAAAAAGTTCACGGTGACATGAACCTCTAAGTCGTGTTATTGTCATTTAACTCAAAGCTTAAGGTCTTTCCTGTACTGACATTCTCTGAAGAAGAAAGAACACAACAACTCGTATTTAAAAAGTTGGCCACAAAACTCGGCCTTCAAATAACATTGATTTAAATTAACCCTCATCTTGGCAAAGAGATTCAAACATGGAGCTTCGCGAACTCCCAGTTTTTCGAGTTTTTGACAAAATGAGAATGATTTTAATCGATCTATATTTGAAGGACGAGTTTTCTGGCCAAAATTCTAAATACAGTACGTGTTTTTCAGAGTCCTGCAGTATAAAGGATTTCAATCAGAAGCACTCTTATTAAAATATTTAAATGGGTGTTTTTCCGGAGTACGACAGTTAGGTGGTTGACTCCCAATGATGAAAAAGATCGTGGCCTTCGTAAAGTTATGGCCTGATGCTGACCAAAACATGACGTCAAAATGCCAGTCTTTTGCCACAGGAGAAAACAAATCGTGAGTTGTAATTCAATAGTTCAACCAATGAAATAACTTGTATCCATGAGCTCTACTAACGACAACTCACTAGACGGTGCAAAAACCAAATAATGACGTTAAACTGCCAGTCCTTTTGGATTTCAGCTATAACATAACGATGGCTACGATAAGATCAATGTTATTTATACTCGTATCTCAAGAACGGACTTCATTCACAAGAATACACGGACAACAACAAGAGACACCATTCTATCACATAGTTTTGACTAACTCATCTCGTTGTTAGACAGAGAATGATGCTATTATTGGGCGATACACGCTATCACCCGTTATCAAAGCACCTGTGTATCTTTCGTGACAACATTATGGTTGATTATCAACGTGGTGACATGACATATCGTAGTGTCCACTCTCTTCTGAAAGATTCCATGACGTGCCGTTTATAACAATATCATGGCAATGTTCGCCACTGGACAGTCCGCGATAGATAGTGCTCCGGTATTCTGGATTAACCCATATTTAGAAATGTGGCCATAAGAAGTCCCAGGTATAAGATTTTTTTGCCAAGATGAGGGTCATTTAAATCAATCGATATTTGTGAGGCTATGTGGTCTAGTGGTATGACACTCGCTTTCGGATCGGAATGTCCTGGGTTCGAGCCTCGCGCTCGGCGCATAGTTGAGTCCTTGGAAAAGGATCTTTACTCCCTTTCTCTCACCGTACTCAGGTGTAAAATGAGTACCTGGCCGTTAACAGCGCTGTCTTTGTCCGAAAGAATTGTAATATCGCCTAACAGGCGTTATGTTCCGTCTTACATGTTAAATGTTGCTGTTGACCAGGGACCCCTTCTTAAGCGCTTTGAGCACATTTAGTGGATATTGCGCTATATAAAGCTCAATATTTTTTACTGCCGTACTCTGAAAAAAAAACATATTTAAAGATTTGGCCATAAGAAGTCCCAGGTTTGAGAATTTTTGCCAAGATGAGCGTCATTTAAATCGATCGATATTTGAAGGACGCGTTTTTATGGCCAAATTTTTAAATATGTTTTTATTTCAGAGTACGGTAGAGTAACTTAACTTGAGCTTTTATATAGCGCAATTTCCACTAAACTTGCCCAAAGCGCTTTACAAGGAGTCCATGACCAACAGCAACACGTAACACGAAGAACGAGACATGACGCCTGTTAGGCGATATTACAATATTTTTTCGGGCAGCGACAACACTGTTAACGGGCAGGTACTCGTTCTACACCTGAGTACGGTGAGAGAATGTGAGTAAAGAGCCTTTTCCAAGGACTCAACTATCCGCCGAGCGCGAGGCTCGAACCCAGGACATTCCGATCCGAAAGCTAGACCACTTAGCCGCACAGAGTAGGGCTGTGGTGGTTTGTAAACATTTGCAATACGACAATGACAATGAATGGGTTAGTGTATCATAACATGAGTGGGTGTTCGCTGAATAGAACTTTATCAATGATGACCTAATCCATCGAGACATTGAACATGGCATCGAATAGCATCATACTCCATTAGTAGATGAAATACGTCATTAGGGAATGATATTAGCGGAAGAATAGCGTCCCTTGATTGGGCGTCACCTTACAGAGAGAACGTCAATTTGGTTTTGCGCATGCGTCTCTCTCGTCCTCGCTTTCGGTGAAGTGTCTCAAGCCGCTTTCACCGGAAGCGAGGACGAGAGACGCATGAGCACAACCAACATGACGTTCTCTCTCTAATAACTTTTCCGCCGGTGACGTCACAGACTCTGGGTGACGTCCAATTAAGGGACGCTACTCTTCCGGTAATCTCATTCCCTATAGCATACTCCATTAGTGTGATGAAATACGTCAATAGGCAACAAAAAACAGTTTTAAAAGAAGAAGATAAAAAGGAAAGATAGGAAAATGTATCTATATGGCAATAATGTATCCTTATTGTCCTTAAAAATAATTTTTGTATTTTGTTGCAGTAAAAATAAAAATAAAAATAATACAGATTATAGATAGTATGCCATTGGATAAGAAGCTCATAACATTGCCATCTGGAAGTATAACGGACCAACACACAAAACATTGTGCAATCATGAACTTTTATAGTCGGGGTAATACGGTTTAGTGAGAATCACTCACAAACGCGGATGGCAAAATATGATAACAAAGGCTTGAGTGACGTCATCTTCTTTCTATCTATAATCTCAAACCCATTCACACAAACAGGCAGACAAAAATATCCTCAAACAACTTAATATATATAATGAAATTAATTCTAATAATAATTTTAATATATATATATATTTAAAAGCAAATGATAAATAAGTTAAATAAAGAAAAGAAGAGTAAAAAAACAAAACAAATTTTTCAAAAACGAACACAAATACAGCGACGATTAGGGCCTCACAATTACAATAATATTTTTTTTCAACTGAATAATAAGTAATAATTCATTACTTATTAACTTATTGCCATCTCAATGACCCCCCCCCCCCCCTCTCTCCCCTAACAATAAGCAAAGAGAATGATCTGTTTTCTTGATTTGCATCAACTTTTCCAGTTTTTTCCTTCTTTTTTACTGGTTTGTCTGGTGCCAAAATTTGACGAATCAGTGGTACAATCCTTAGGAAGTCATAATATTATTTTATTACCCATCGTCTGCAAAAGTCATGGATTGGTCGAGATAAAATTTTAATCAATTTTGTATCTTTCGTTTTAGGATAGGTTTCCGGAGCTTAACTCACTCAATTCTAGAGATTTTTGCTACTGTTCAAAATTGGAACAAATGTAATAAAAAATAAATGAGCATGTACATAGATAGTTTTATTCAACTATTATTCACATGTAAAAACTAAAATACATTAGCTTTGATACTACGCCTAAAATTTGTCTCATAAAAATGTAATAAATAGGCATGCGGTAAAAGTAACCCTGGTAAACTACGGATATAGTGGTGTTAGGGTTGAGTGAGTTAAGAATTCGTAGATGAAAACTCACGAAGCCGGTATTGATAATCTTACCCATAAAAAATACCGCCTAAAATGGGACTCGAACCCTGGTCACCACCAAGATTACAATTCACTGTTCCATCCATTTGGTCATGATATTAAGTGAAGTTTTAAAACAACGGACAACAACGGATTCCTAGGGAATCGTGGATAGCTCATACGGTAGAGTCACGCTCTCCCCGATCAGGTGGAGTTGTCGTACCAGTAAGGTCGCGGGTTCAAACCCCCATCACCGCCGCGAAAATTTTTTATTCTCTATTGTCTCCTGGCACTTTCCAACTCACTTCATCTCTTGTTGTAGACAAAATTTCGTAATTTTACGAATTTTTTGTAGTAGCAGGCAGATCTGTATAATATACGATCGTTCATTACTTTGGCAAATGTTTGGAAATCAGATATAGATAGTATGCGCTTGGCTAAGAAGCTCATAACATTGCCATCCGGAAGTATAACGGACCAACACACAAAACGGTGTGTATCCATGAACGTTTATATTCAGGTTAATACAGTTTAGTGAACATTACTCATAAACAGGGATGTCAAAATACAATAACAAAGACCTGAGTGACGTCATCTTCGAACTATCTATACGATCGTTCATTACTTTGGCAAATGTCTGGAAATCAGAAATAACATTATGCCCTATGTTGTTTTGATAATGATCGAGTGAAATTAAGATAACCACTCAAGCATTTGCTAAAACAGAATCCCGTATGATCTTAATATAAAAAATAGATTTGTGTAAAGATATAACTTTTAACAGGGGTTTATATTATACTGAATTTGTTCACCGGTAGCAGCGGAATAAAGGAAACGATTCAAGATTCAAAATCAAAGATAACTTTTAACCAGTTTACCTTTATACATACAACATAAATCAGAAAACGGTATGGGCTGCCTGAAGCCGGTGATCGTGAAAATACAAAAGAGACAATGGACGTTTCGGGAACAAACCCTTCGTCAGCACAACAATACACAAATTAACACGGAAAGCAAATAAAACAAAGTAAGATGCAAAATAACTTGTATCGTCTGAAACTCAATGGTGGTTGCAGTATAATTGCAACTTCCATGTTTCCAAGTGTTGCTGACGAAGGGTCTGTACCCGAAACGTCCATTGTTCTGTTTTGTTCCCATACGAAGCCTATCCATTTTCACTCTTTAGTTAGTATTTACAACATAAATCAAAACATAAACAGAATTTCCAATTTCAAAACCAAGTCATTTTAATAAGTCAAGATGAAACTTTAAAATAAAACCAATTTTGATTGAACGTACGTGGATCTGAACAATTATAGCAATCTATTTTCTATGCGGTCTTGTATATGACAATCACATTCGGATCGGAAGATCCTTGGTTCGAGTCCCGCACTGAGCGGTGCATAGGTGAGTCATTGAAAAAGTCTCTTTACTCACATTCTCTCACCGTACTCGGGTGTAAAATGAGTGTTTGGTCGTTTTCAGCGGTGTCCCTACCAAAAAAAAAATGCAATATCGTCACGTTTCGTCTTCCATATTATGTGTTGCTGTTGGCTTGAGACCCATTGTAAACCTCTTTGATCACGTTCAGTAGATAATGCCTGCGCTACATAAATGCTCAATTTAAAGAAAACAATCAATGTCAATGACACTGTGATGAATTAAACTCACAGGGCAATAATAATATATACTATGGCTTTCACTATTTTGCACCACAAAAAATATCGACCCCCTCCCCTGTTCTTTGGTATAACATTTCACACTCCATTGCCAAAAATAAGACAATACTGTTTATTCTTTAGATTGGTGATGCATACAAATTGCAAGAGGATAACACTTTGCCTTTCAATTAATTACCATTAAGTCTGGGGTTTTTCCAATGATAAGATCTCATTGATACAAGGGACAGGTTTGGTCGCTGATTATTTGATAATAAATTATTGACTAAGTAATAACGTGTAATTCTCACACATTTTCCGTGTTCTGATGCCATAGAAGAACGACTTTCACACCCCCTCCCCTTTATTTGTGACCCTCCGTCTCAAAACTGTATTATGTCGGGAGGATTCAGACCCCAAAAAGTGAATTTAGAGATAAAATTATGAGAAATTGGAGCTTAGAAGTTTTTGCAATGCAAGAAATAGTCTTTATACTACACGATAACGTACAGACATTAAACCCAAATTTGATATTTGTGGCTATGAATTCAATTTCCCTTACCGAGTGGATCCCGACATAATACCACTTTGATACGGTGGGTCACATTTTATTATAGCGTTAAATCCACTAAACGTGCTCAAAGCGCTTTACAAGGAGTCCCTATCCGCATCAATAATTAACATGTAGGACGATACATAACCCCAGTTAGTCGATATTACAATTTTTCGGATAGACAACCTGTTTATGGCCAGGTACCATTTTACACATGAGTGCGGTGAGAAATTTGAGTCAATAGCCTTTTTGAAGGACTCAACTATGCGCCACCGAGAGCAAGACTCGAACCCAGGACCTTCCGATCTAAAGCCGAGTGTCATACCACTAGACCACATAACAACAGTTCCTAACCTAAAGCTTTTAAATACTATAGAAGTTATTAATGAGAAAATGATCATTTATTTCACGACAAAGCAAAACGATATATCTAGAAAGTAAAAATGTTTTTCGACTTATGATTGATTCTTTTAGGTGTTAATGTAACTTTAACTACTCAGCTGCTTAACTCACTCAACCCTAACACCGACTATATCCGTAGTTTACCCGGGGTTACTTTTACCCCGTGCCTATTTATCACTTTTCAGAGACAAATTATAGGCGGAGTATCAAAGCTAATGCTTTTAGTTTTTACATGTTAATGATAGTTGAATAAAACTATCTATGTACATCATCATTGCCTTTCTCACCCTGGGTCAGGGTATAGGCCACAGACAAACAGTCTCCATCCTTCTCTATCATCATTGCCTTTTTCACCCTGGGTCAGGGTATAGGCCACAGACAAACAGTCTTCATCCTTCTCTATCCTGAGCTAACTTTTTTTAAATATCTCATTCCAGGTCTTACCACTTCTCTGTATGTCAGTATCAGCTTCTTTAATTCTTCTTCATGTTCCTCGTGGCCTTCCCCTTGATCTTCTGCCCTGAGGGTTCCAGTCCAATACTTTCTTTGTTATATATGTACATGCTCATTTTTAATACATTTTTTCTAATTTTGAAAAGTAGTAAAAATCTCTAGAATTGAATGAGTTAACAGAGAAGAAATATCACAGAGTAACTTGCTGTTCTCGACAGTTTTCATGGTTAATTTCCAGCACGACTTATTAAATCGCCCCTTATGCCGCAGTGTCTTTTGTTGCTAATTATCAGACGTAGGTAGTTTAATTGGACCTGCGATACGCTTGGGCTCATTCTGGGAGGACGATTGCAACAAAAGCAACACTTATGCTGAGGAATGTATTACAAGATCTAATCTATCCTTGATCGGCGTCGTTTTATCCTGGATTGATCCTTTTGTCATGTTGACCTTCCCCCGACTGTCAGTCAGGCCAGCGAGCGATCTTCGTCTTCCAGCACCCAGAGGTCTTCTCTCCAATGGGGCGTAAAATTTGGGTTTGGATAATTGTTGTTTCCTTGTTGTTCACAGTGTTCACACACACACACACACTCACACACACACACACACACACTCTCTCTCTCTCTCTCACACACACACACACACACATATATATATATATATATATATATATATATATATATATATATATAAGTGTTTGATACAAATATGGTACGGATAACAAAAAGACATCCACAAAACTCAGCGAACATATTTGGAAATTAAAAGACAACAAACTCGATCACAACATTTCATGGAAAATTATA
>NC_088362.1:5634926-5684926 GCF_034508935.2 Berghia stephanieae
GCGTTGTCTCATTCATCTGTAGTGTTTCATTCATTCTGTTTGCATCAGGGGAAACCAGAAATGTCCATTCTATCTATTTGCGTAATTAAATTGAAGCTTACATTCAATTTCACATTGTTATTATTTTTTTTTTCGAGCTTCGAGCAGCAACAGGCTCCAGTGTGAAATTCTCTTTCAGAAGATTCAAGGAAATTAATTGCTCAGGATTATTTCAAGACAATTTCTTTAAATGGCATCTTAGATAATCTTTTTTTTAATAATCCGATAGATAGACTGCACACATTTAAATAATAAATAATAATAATAATAATGCTGAAAACTTATATAGCGCTATAACTCCAAGACACCAGACTCTAAGCGCTTTAATTACAAATTAATTTGGCTGAAACATAATCATTTACACACACAAGCACACACACACACACACACACACACACACACAACACAACACACAACACAAACCAAACCTATCTTGCTTCTCATACCATCTACTAAAATCGAAACAGATATGTTTTAAGCGAACGTTTAAAAATAGACAAAGATTCTTTTTCACGAATGCTCTGCGGTAAGGCGTTCTAAACAGAGGGTCCGAAATGAGAAAAGGATCTCATTCCAGCATTTTCATGTTTAGCAGGTATGATAATCGAACTGAATAATGGGCTTGATTTAACATTGTTTTAATGGACAATATTTGTTGGCGTTGGTTTGAGAGTATTTCCTTTACAACTCATTGAACCAATGATAAATTGGATTCAGTAGTCAGCAAGCCGTCAACAGGGAAGATTGGCGTGTCATTTCAAGTCGACCTCAACCCATGAGATGACACTGGAAGAAGAAGAAGAAGAAGAAGTCTGATGTCACGCCGCCCTGCAACGGCGGCCATCTTGGTTCTAAACAAAGAAAATCATTACTTTTTATTCTTTTTATTCTGGCTAGAACTTTTCATATGTCTTGTGATCAGAATGTGTAAAAGTCAAAACATGATCAAATTTATGGGGTTTTTTTCCCTCTGGATACGCTTTTATGCTCGCCGGAGAAATATTTCATACGGCCTACGCCATTGTTCCGATAGTTTAGAGCCAGTGTTACTAAGTTACCATGCGTCATTAGGAAGGAAGTGACGTTACGACTGTTGAAGAGTATTGGGTTATCAGACCTGCATAATATATACAATCGTATCGTATCGTTTGAGAGCTAAAAGGTTCTAAATACCTCTGAATGATCTGTGTAACTTTTATGCATAAATTATACCATTTATCAAGAATATAAACATAATTCAATGTTAATTGATAATATTGAGTGTTAAAATGTCTAATAGATAAATTAGTGTCATAATTTAATATTCGTAGTATAATTAACTTTAATTACACTAATTTGTCATGTCCAACTTTGTACATTCGAGAGTTTCATACGTTGAGCTAGAACTTTCCAATGTTTTTGAAAAAAATAATTTAAGCTAGATTATTGTTTTGTTATGTAAGTGTGTCTCATTCTATGTAGGGTAATTTATAATTTATTATTTTTCTTAAAAGTGTAAAGCTCAATTGAGCATTTTCAAAGATAGATAATCAGTGAAAGTAATTTCCCCTTTAATTACTTAATCTCTTCCAATTAGGGGGGGGCATGCAAATTTATTTCGAATACTGCACCTTTAAAAATTTGACTATTATTATTATTATTATTATTATTATTATTATTATTATTATTATTATTATTATTATTATTATCATTATCATTATTATTATTATTATTATTATTATTGTTATTATTATTATTATTATTATTATTATTATTATTATTATTATTATTATCATTATTATTATCATTATTATTATTATTATTATAATTATCATTATCATTATTATTATTATTATTGTTATTATTATTATTATTATTATTATTATTATTATTATTATTATTATCATATTATTATTATTATTATTATTATTATATTATTATTATTATTATTATTATTATTATTATTATCATTATTATCATCATCATTATTATTATTATTGTTATTATTATTATTATTATTATTATTATTATTATTATTATTATTATCATTATTATTATTATTATTATCATTATGTACATTTTACAGATGTTGAGATTAAAGAAAATATATTTAACATTGATATAAATATTGTACCATACAAAAAGTCAGAGTTTGTGAAAATTGTCACCTGCTACCACTGACCATTATCAGCATTGCTTGACTGTTGAAACCTAGATGAAAATATAATAAAATAGCAAAGAAATATCGTTGTGTAATTAACTTTGTCAACAAGCTTTGTTGTGATTGGCTTGTTGCCAAGGGGAGATAAGATGAAGTGGTTACTGGTGTCTTATGATTGAGATATTAAAAGTGTAAACTAGATTTGAGTGGTCTCCTCTTCTCTTGATTGTAATTAGCTTGGCTGTTCATCGGCTGATCCGAACATGAAAGCAGGAAAAACAAAAGATAGCACGAGAGCTTCTTGACTGGAGAAACTTCTTGATTGTTTTATATCAGAAAGCGCTTTGATAAAATTAAGCTGCTGCCTCAGTATGATGCCAACCCAAGAATATGCTCAGAGGCAACCAAAAAAAAAAAAAAAACAAAACAAAAAAAAAATAAAAATGACCGTAGTGGAAGATCAAGCCGAGCATTGTTGCCAGGTACCTTTGCAAATGTTCCGCCAACTAATTGCCAGAAATCCGCCAAAATCCGCCAACTTTATCCTACTTCACCTGCGATTATTTGCCCAGCACGCGACGATAAAAATCCGCCATTTTGGGACAAACTAATAACCAAAAAAAAAAAATAATGTGAGTTTTTATATAGAGCAATATCCACTTTATGTGCTCAAAGCGCTTTACAAGGGGTCCATAACAAACAGCAACATTTAACATGTAGCCGATAGTACAATTAGCCGAGAGAGGGTAGCAAGAGAGAAGTAAAAAAAAAAAGGGGGGGGGGGGGGGAATCCCAACCTATAGGTACCCAGTTCGTTTGCGTATAGACCTCTGTCATTAATATGTATGTAGGTGGTATATTGGAATCAAGAAAGATTAAAAGTAAAAGCTCAAATTTTTAAAGAAAAAAACTATCTGTTAATATCGAGCGTTAGCTAACAATATATTAATTGATTTGTGTCCTAACGCGTGAAAACGGTATTGTGTCTCAGTCAACCTAGATAAAGAAAATTGAGATTAAAGTCGAATATCATATAGTAAGAAAATAACACACGTTTTTAAAGATTAAGAAACAAAGCCCTAAATTCCCAATGAAGGCTGTTATTTTTAAGCAAAATGTTATAGGCTTTCAGCTTAAAATTCAATTTTTTTAAAAACATTAGCTACAATTACACTTAATACCGTAATGATGCAATTAGTCACATATAGATAGATTATCAATGGCCTGTGTGGGAATATCGTGATCGCAAAGCACAAGTGACAGAGTGCGAATTTCCGATAAGCTGTTAAAAGACTGTATAATCAATCTTGATCAATAATCTCTTTGAACACGAAATTAATTGGCATATGATCAGTATAGTAATATAAAATGACTATGCTGTGAAAGACCTGGGAGAAATGTCCCCATTGATTGATTAAATGTCGATTCAAAGGGCTGTTTTAATTTGTGACCCTTCGCCTCAAAACGGTATTAAGTCGGGTTGGTTAAGTTGTTGAAAATTGAATTTATAGCCAGAAATATCAGACTTGTGTTGAGTTTGTATGTTTTATTGAGGAGAATGGCAACCATATTTTAGGGTGCTGATGCCAACAATTTATATTTTTAACCAGTTTAACATTTAATTCGGCTTTTAAGCATCTTGTTCGTTCCGACATAATACCGTTTTGAGACGATGGGCCACATTTGTCGTGAATGGCATTCCAAAGACGCTTGTACAGTCGCTTGTCTCTAAGCAGTTTTAATTAATGAAATTAGAACTGTGTTAGTTGGTCATGGGAATAATGCTGTTTTACAGCCCGGCACAAGATAATAATATATGTACAGAACATAACATAAATTATACACACACAGCTCACATAGACAAATACACGTATATAAAAAAAAACGTAGACTACACACTTTTAAATACACACGAAAAACACACACACACACACACAAATACACGTTCGACTCAAGTGTGAATTAGTACTTGGCTCTAGGTAGTGACTGACATTCTAACATTGTAAGAGGACTCCTAACAGGCGACTGATACTGTGTGAAATGGAAATATCGTTCTATATGGCTGGTGGGGGATAAATTGAACATTGTGAAGCTCATAGAGCATGGTAAAACTATAGAAATGGGGTATATAAGTGTTGATTTTTTCCCCAGTATTATTCTTTCTGCTTTTTTCGACATTTAACATTTATCCGGTCGAACCAAACTGACAGCATCAATTAAACTGTGTACATCTGCAATTAACCAGTAGATTTTTGACCAATCAAAACATGGAATTTGTGACACACCTTCACACGTGCTAGGACAAACATAGTTGGTTGTTTATAGATAGTATGCAGATGACGTCACTCAGGCCTTTGTTATTGTTTTTGCCATCCGCGTTTGTGAGTTGTACTCACTAAACTGTATTAACCTGACTATAAAAGTTCATGGTTACACAGAGTTTGTGTGTTGGTCCGTTATACTTCCGGATGGCAATGTTGTGAACTCCTTGGCCAAGCGCATTCTATCTATAAACAATAA
Source organism: Berghia stephanieae (assembly GCF_034508935.2). Classification (NCBI taxonomy): domain Eukaryota; kingdom Metazoa; phylum Mollusca; class Gastropoda; order Nudibranchia; family Aeolidiidae; genus Berghia; species Berghia stephanieae. The sequence goes on from NC_088362.1 coordinate 5,639,626, forward strand.
CGTGAACGAATTTGACCTCCATCTGATCGTTGTTATTGTTTTTATATTGACAAATGGTGACTAGTTATCACATGGTTTCCTCGATCATATTATAAATGTTTAAGATTACATATAGTTTTCTGTGGCGATTCTTCTGATAAAGCGGTAGAACAGTGGGTATTTTATTTAACACATACAATCGATAGTAAAACCTGTGTAGTTTGCTGTGTCTACCAATCGCTGCCTGGGTCCGATCCTCTCTCTGTGCATAGTTCAGACCTTGAAGAAGGCTCTTTACTCACATTTTCTCATCAGGTGTAAAATGAGTACATGGCCGTTAACAGCGTTGTCTCTGTCCGAAAAAAAAGTAGTATCGCCTAAAAGACGTCATGTCCCGTCCTAAATATTAAATGTTGCTATTGGCCAGGGACCCTTGTAAAGCGCGTTGAGCACGTTTAGTGGATATTGCGGTATATAAAAGCTCAATTTATAAAGAAAAGTGTTACTTGGTAATAAACTCGAAATTTTATAAAGTGGATAAACAAACCTAAAATTTTATATGTACAAATGTGGCTATGAATTCAGTTCAAAGCCCTTTCTCATCCCTACATAAAAACCGCTTTGCTAAGTTTGGTCAAATGATAATCATAATTTTAAAAAAGTAATTTGTCGTTGTAGAGCCATATTGTTCTGATTGAGCAATCAGATAATTTTGGGTTTAAGTATTGAACAAATTTATTAAAGATGAGAAATGACATTATGATAACTAGTCTAGTTGCGTGATCAAACACCAAACTAAAATAAACGAATGCCAATACTTGAAAAGATCTCCCTGTGACACATCGACATGAATGCAAATCTTTCATTAATGGGAATAGACGTTGAATACAAACATTATTCAGATATCATTCAAGCGTCCTCCTTTCCGATCTTAAGTTATCAATAATTCAAACACTCAAACAAAATAGTAATAATAATAAAAAGAATAGTGTTTATAAAAAAAGAAAATGAAAAATCCTTCTTTCTTTCTTTTATCAATGACGAAACAAATATTATCTATTTTTAATGACTATTGATTGATTGGGCGGTCACCAAACATTCAACGAAAAAAAAGGAAAAGAACAGGTTTTAAAATCACAGTGTTTAGCCTTTTCTCCTTCTTCTTCTTCTTCTTCTTCTTCTTCTTCTTCTTCTTCTTCTTCTTCTTCTTCTTCTTCTTCTTCTTCTTCTTCTTCTTCTTCTTCTTCTTCTTCTTCTTCTTCTTCTTCTTCTTCTTCTTCTTCCCGTTCCTCTATTTGGATTACCTCGTATTCATACTTTCACTCGGCCTTTCAAAAACGGTATTATATATACCGCTATCTCCTATTCAAATGCCACCACAAAACCCGCTAGTCGTTGAAAGAAAAAAAAAAACTGTTTATTTTCAATATAAGTATATCGTTTATTCTAATTACATGTGACCAATAATCATAAAACGGTACAATGTAGGCTGACCCAGATGACTATAATATATTGAATTTAACGTTGAAATCATCATAGATCTGACGAAACATATTATAGCTCCTTAACAATGTATACTTATTCTTCATAATAAAAGAAAAATGGTTGCCACAAGCCTCATATTTCTGGCTATAGATTCAATATCGACAATCTAAACCCCTGTCGACCTAATACCGTTTCGGGGCGATGGGACACAGTTTTAAGAACGCTGACATAGGGCGAGGTATGAGTTCAAGTCTTGGAAATCTATGTACACAATATTAAAGAAAGCAGAACATAAAAGTAACATCGCTGGACAGATTCAACGACATGGTTCTGCCTAACGCTAACAAAACACTTTTTCAAATTTTGCCAAGAAATCTTTTACTTTATAAAAATATTTATCTAAATATCTTAAAATGACCCAAATATCTCCAAAAAAATCTTAAAAACTTGAGATTTTCTTAAAGTGACCATTTTTAAGACATTTAAAACATATTTGATAAAGTCTGACAGTCACAATATTTGTATTATGCAAGTAAAATGTTTCCGGCCAAATTCTATTAAATGTTATTTGGCATTTTCCAATAGTTTTGTGCTTTCCATTTTCCTACACCCACTATTATTGTGCATTTAACGTAACGGAGAATTCTATTCTTAAAGCATTTCTTTACTTATTCTTTAACCCTTTAAAGTCCATCGGATTTTCGTTCAAATCAATATCTTTGTTCCCATATCTAACTGCTTACTTACTTATCTTACTTACTTATCCAAACCAGCGACCACCTGAGCTCTAGCCCTTCGGTCTTGTGCCATGACGTAGAAGTTAGACGTCTTTTGTAGTTGTTCCAGGTGACTATAAAGTGTGTTACTGATGCTTGGATTTGGTGGGAGGAATGTGCATCTCAGGTCTTCAAGAGGTTGACATTGTAGTACTTCAAGGGAGCCATAAGGCCCAGAGAGCTAGAGTTTATGTCGATTTGTGCAGCTTAAACGAACAATAAAACTGCTTACTTACTTACTTATGCCCGTCACTCCTAGTGGAGCATAGGCCGTCGACAACAGTCCTCCATCTTCCTCTGTCCTGGGCCATCTTCTCCAACTCTCCCCAGGTGTGTCCCATCCTCTTCATGTCCGCCTCCAGGTCTCGCCGCCAGGTGTTTCTAGGCCGCCCTCTCTTCCGTTTTCCCTGGGGGTTCCATCTCAGCGCCTGCAATAAAACTGCTTGCTACCTCTTAACTTGGACGCTGACCTGTCGAGGAACTTTACGGCAGATCTGACACGTCCATCTACCATGCGTTTCTTGAAGGTATAACGTATCACAGGTTCCAATAGTCTTCAACAGTCGTACTGTCACTTCCTTCCTTATGACGTATGGTAACTTAGTAACACTGGCTCTAAACTATCGGAACAATGGCTGACGCCGTATGAAATATTTCCCCGGCGAGCTTAAACGCGTATCCAGAGGTAAAAAACCCCATCAATTTGATCATGTATTGACTTTTACACATTCTGATCACAAGGCATATGAAAAGGGAATGAAAAGTTCTAGCCAGCATGAAGAATAAAAAGTAATGATTTTCTTTGTTTAGAACCAAGATGGCCGCCGTTGCCGGGCGCGTGACATCAGACTATTGAATCCAAGTACGAGAATTATGTATTGGAAATAAACGAGCAGCTTTGTAGGTTTGTGGAATAACACTTGCCTTCGGACTGGTATATCTCTGGTTCGAGTCCCGCTATGAACGACGAAAAGATGAGTAATTGGGAATGGTTCTTTACTCACATTCCGTACTTCACCGTACTCACATTTTTAATGACGTTTATATCATATTTTGATCCCGTGACATGTTAAAAATTTCGAGAAATTATGAAGAATATAGAGTACTGATTTTCTTTGTTTAGAACCGAGCTGCTGGTTGCTGGGCGGACATGACATCAGACTATTGAATCCTATTATGTGGAAAAATACTGTCATGATAAGAAGCGGAGGTTATAAGCTTTCTTTTCATGTATTATGTTTGTATGTGCTGTTGAAAACAAAAAAAAGTTATTATAACAAAACGGTAGGTACTTATTAATATATCAACCCGCCCTTGAATAAGTGCTCAAGTTATAAAAAAAAAAGTTATAACAAAACGGTAGGTACTTGTACTTATTAATATATCACCCCGCCCTTGAATAAGTGCTCAAGTTCCAAAAAAAAAAAGTTATAACAAAACGGTAGGTACTTATATTATATCAACCCGCCCTTGAATAAGTGCTCAAGTTTTTAAAAAAGGGTAGGTACTTATTTGTTTGCTTGGTACTGCAATCTTCATAAAAATCGTTATAAAGAGGTTGGTTATATTGAAGTAAAATGAAACCCGTCTCCAGCCTGAAATGGGTTAATTCCTTTTTTATTTTAAAAAAGGGTAACGGGACATTGACCTGAATATTAATGAAAGAGAGTTTGGCACTTTTTAATACTTCAACTATAAACCGAAGACATCGTCAATTCTTCAAAGTCATTGACACTGACACCGCCCAGCTTTGCCCTGAAGTCAGGCAGAAGTGAATGTTGATTGACTTTCTATTGCCATCGGGTATTGATTGATTGATTCGCTTGACTTGAATAAAATTCGATCCTCATTATTTTTTTTTCTATAGAATGAAATAAAAACGTGAATTAAACGGAATTCCAAAACATTCCATCTCAATCAAAAGCTTCTTCTTCTTCTTCTTCTTCTTCTTCTTCTTCTTCTTCTTCTTCTTCTTCTTGTTGTTGTTGTTCTTCTTCTTCTTCTTCTTCTTCTTCTTCTTCTTCTTCTTCTTCTTCTTCTTCTTCTTCTTCTTCTTCTTCTTCTTCTTCTTCTTCTTCTTCTCTCTTTCTTCTTCTTCTTCTTCTTCTTTCTTCTTCTTCTTCTTCTTTCTTCTTCTTCTTCTTCTTCTTCTTCTTCTTCTCTTCTTCTCTTCTCCTTTCTTTCTTCTTTCTTCTTCTTTCTTCTTCTTCTCTCTTCTTCCTTCTTCTTCTTCTTCTTCTTCTTCTTCTTCTTCTTCTTCTTCTTCTTCTTCTTCTTCTTCTTCTTCTTTTTCTTCTTTCTTCTTCTTCTTCTTCTTCTTCTTCTTCTTCTTCTTCTTCTTCGTCTTCTTCTTCTTCTTCTTCTTCTTCTTCTTTTGTTTTTTTTTTGTGTGGTTTTTTCTTTGTCATGTTCCTTACTTTCAGGTATTTTTTCGAGTAATTGAATAACGTTAAATATTTAAATTCACTCTAAAGAAAACATTACTAATAAAGAAACCGATTCTATGAATAAATAAATATTATGTTAAAGCGAAACTAGACAAGCTACAGGGTACTGTGGAACTTAAAGATCATTAAACACTAATATTAGTATAACATCTTCATAAATACAAACCCTAACACTTAACACAAAACGTTTCTGGATCAAAACCCTTCTTCAGCAGACGATAAAATAAAATGAAGTGGTAAATTAGTATTTCACGGAAAGTAAATGTGACCTAAAGAGTCATTCTGGTATTTTGACGGAATGAGATAGGTGGAGGCGATTAAGCGTTTATTCAAAATGATCAATTTAAGGTTATTTTTTTTGGGGGGGGGGGGAGGTATTTTTTATGTTTCAGGAACAAAATTCATTCTCATCAATAAACGTTATGGCATCTTCTTTTAGGCTGAATATAGGACGCATCCTTTAAATGCCTTATACCACATCGCATAGGTATATTTTAGAAAATTGAGCTTTTATATAGCGCAATATCCACTAAATGTGCTCAAAGGGGTCAACAGCAACATTTAACATGTAGGACGGGACATGACGCCTGTTAGGCGATATTACAATTTTTCACTAAAATAAGAGGCAATTTCTATCCCGAAATATTCTTTGTTAAATAATTTGCTCAGTTTGAAGTTGCTACTAGTAGATATACTGTATTTTCATTTTAGTTTTGTAAAGATCTGAAAAAGTGTGTAGCTCTATAAAACGTGCCAAGGCAAAAATCAAGAAAGAAAAATATAAGGAACAAAAACTATCCAGTAATTTTTCTTTCTTGCTTTGTCTGCCGCTGCCACGATTTCATACACACTTTTTCAGATGATTTTCTTACCCCAGTCCCTGCTTCCTAATTTGTCACTTTTTGTTCTGTACTAAATATGTTGGCTCTTTGCACAGCATATCAAAATCTCGATAGTTAGGATTTCTTCAATTTGCTAGCGGCAGATAGACAAATATTATGTATATCATATCATAATATAGACAAATACTGTGTATATTATCATATCATAATATAGACAAATGTTATGTATATTCATAAACTAGACAAATATTATGTATGTATATTATCATATCATAATACTACATAACATAATGAAACACCAAATGCTTGATAAGGCTGCACTGACGAACACACACACACACACACACACGCACGCACGCACACACAAACATCAACGATAGTCACAAGTGTATGACAGGTTAACCATCCTAGACAATCCATTCTTTTGATACGCCGGTCAAACTAATTGTCACGATAAAGTCTCTACAAATACCATAAAATCCTGGGGGATTTCAATATACAGATCGATGAATCGGACATCGAACGTGCGATCGGTGTCTTGGAGTGCTTCAAGTACGAACCGATACGCCACGACAGGCATCGATATGCCAGAGTTGTATTGGTGTAAGATTATGTGGGATTACCCAGAGACAGGTGTGATAAATTTATCGATAGGTATTTAGGGTACAGCAGCAGGGCAGTGACATGAAAATATATCGTATCATTATTATTATTATTATTATTATTATTATTATTATTATTATTATTATTATTATTATTATTATTATTATTATTATTATTATTATTATTATTATTATTATTATTATTATTATTATTATTATTATTATTATTATTATTGTTATTGTACGTATTGGTGGTATTACGATTGTTGTATTTTTTATGGTTATTAATGGTATCAGTTTAGTTTTTTCGTTTCATTTACCATTTCGTTTCCAATTTTCATGTATGTTGTCATCAAATTGTGTGATTTATTGGCGAAAGCCTAAGATTGAATAAACATTGAAACTTTGAAACTTCGCATTACACACTTGTTGTACCTTAGAGTTGTGGTCAATCCTGAAATTCCACCACTGATTTTGTATACAAATTAAACTTGATGAAATCTGTTTTAACTGATAGTGAGAAAGGAATACAACAATGTCCAGTTTTATACTACAGATTTTCTTTAAATATTTTTATCAATCAAGACAGTTACAATTTCTCGGACATATTTACAGAAAAAAACGGTATTGAAAAGATTGTACTTACGGGAAAAGTTGCTGGGAAGAAAAGGGAGACAGAGGGTAGATTACATTGACAATCTGAACGGATGGATTGGTAGAGGAGGAACAGGAATCGAGCTATTGAGAAGATCTGAGGACAGATATGGTTGGAGGGACATGATCGCCGATGTCTGCAACAGGTGTGGCACTTGATGATGATCAATGCTGAACGCGCTCAAGTTTACTATTTCTAGACTTTGGTAAAAGACGACAAGCTGTAACCCTCTGCCATAGACGTCCGAAGTTTGCGCTTTGCGCTTCAAATTACATCAAGGAGTTTGCGCTTTGCGCCTCAAATTATGTCCAAGGTTTTAGAGTTTTTGCAAGATGGCGGTCAATTTCATCGATTTATTTTTATTGAAGGACGAGTTTTCTGGTCATAATTTATAATACGTGCTTATTTCAGAGAACGGTAGAATTAACCACGTTCGATTTTTGCAAAAGCCTAGATGAAATAATCACTCGGCTTCTAATACTTCAGAAAGTCTCAGTCTTGTGTAGAGCTTGATTAGTGTGCAGTATCATTGTGCGGCTATGTGGTCTTGTGGTATGACTCTCGCTTTCAGATCGGAAGGCCCTGGGTTCGAGCCTCGCTCGGCGCATAGTAGAGTCCTTGGGAAAGTCTCTTTACTCACATTCTCTCACAGTACTCGGGTGTAACCTGGCCGTTAACAGCGTTGCTTCTGTCCGAAAAAAATGTAATACCCTTTGTAAAGCGCTTTGAGCACGTTTAGTGGATATTGCGCTATATAGAAGCTCAATTTAGAAAACTCAATTCAATATAATTCCACGTAAGAAATCTCGTGATGCTCTAACCCATTCAAATCTTATATTGCTAGGTTTTTGGTGTTTAAATGATATTTACAAAAATCTTAACAGAAAAGAAAACAGCAAAGTCGTACTGGTGCAGAAAATATTATAGGTACACATTATATTGTGTAATACGTAAACTAGCAACATTTAAAGTTAAACAATTCTATATATATATATATATATATATATATATATATATATATATATATATATATATAGAGAGAGAGAGAGAGAGAGAGAGATAGATATAGATATAGATATATGTATGTTTAAGCAAGCTTTAAGCAGTATTGTATACGTTGATTTATCGACAGCGTATCAAATTTATACGACGGTACAACCTGAAGAGAACAGGGGCCCCGTTCCTCGCACCAATATTGTTATCACTAGTGTTGACTTAAATAGACTGGCCAAGGATGTATATATATATATATATATATATATATATATATATATATATATATATATATATATGAGTGTTGGTGGTTACTCGTAAGTACGAAAGTGCTCGATAATGATGCTTAGAGCTAATATAAAATATAAATTGTCACTCACATTTTATGGCCAATACGTTCGTTTCTGTGGCTTTCTTCCACGTCCTCAGTTGGCATAATCTGAGGAAGAGGAAGAAAGCCACAGAAACGAACGTCTGAGCCATATAATGTGAGTGACAATTTATATATTATATATATATATATATATATATATATATATATATATATAAGTTTACATAATATATAACATAACGAGTACAAATATTATCGATACGAGTAGATTGGTTCCAACGATTATTATTGCAAACCTTAAGGTCAAATTATTTTAATCATGATTAGAAAAATAAATAAAACGCTCAAGGCTAAAGCCAATCTTGTATTGTAATATTATTTTGAAAGATAAAGAAAGGGACGAGACGACTAGAATTTTGACATTCGTTTTGTGTGTGTGTTCTATGAAGAAAAACAAAACAATGTGTATGTTCTATGAAGAAAAACAAAACAATGTGTATGTTCTATGAAGAAAAACAAAACAATGTGTATGTTCTATGAAGAAAAACAAAACAATGTGTATGTTCTATGAAGAAAAACAAAACAATGTGTATGTTCTATGAAGAAAAACAAAACAATGTGTATGTTCTATGAAGAAAAACAAAACAATGTGTATGTTCTATGAAGAAAAACAAAACAATGTGTATGTTCTATGAAGAAAAACAAAACAATGTGTATGTTCTATGAAGAAAAACAAAACAATGTGTATGTTCTATGAAGAAAAACAAAACAATGTGTATGTTCTATGAAGAAAAACAAAACAATGTGTATGTTCTATGAAGAAAAACAAAACAATCGTACAGAGAAAAAAAAAGAATTCTCGTCATTGACAACATGATCAAAATTTTCAACCAAATAAAAAAAGTTTTAAAAAAGATGAAGAAAAAAGAAGCAAAAACCAAATCAAAAATAAAAAAAATAACAGAAAAAAAAACAAAAACAAAAAAAATAATTTTTCAAGTCACTTGTCGACATCAGATCAAAATTTGCTAAACGTAACGTTTGAGGCGATGGGCAACATACAGAACCCTCATTCTCAACACGTGGGTATTTTTAATAATAATAATAATAATAATAATAATAATAATAATAATAATAATAATAATAATAATAATAATAATAATAATAATAATAATAATAATAACTGTCACTATAAATTGAAAATTGAAAAGATTGCAAAACAAATAAATTAATAAATTAATATTTACATTATTTGAAGGTGAATTATTAGAACCCTTAAGTCAAATTACGGTCCACACCCTTATCAATCACTTGATCAATCTGAAAGTAATTCATTGGCGGGCATATTTGTGTTGTAATTCTATGGAATTCCAAGCTTCTACTACTCCGAATGACCAGTTTAACTGTCGTATATTCTGGAAAAAAATGGTGTTTTAAAATTTGGCCACAAAACTCGTCCTTCAAATGTCGATCGATTTAAATGACCCTCATATTAGCAAAAACTCTCAAACCTGGGGCTTCTCGAAGTCTCAGGTTTGATAATTTTTGCCAAGGTGAGGGTCATTTAAATCGATCGAGATTTGAAGGACGAGTTTTCTGGCCAAATTTTTAAATACGTGTTTTTCCAGAGTAAGACAGTTAACTGGTTAATAATATGAACCCCTCAGGGTTAAATATTTTGCGTATGAAAAGTCTACGCTAAATTATTCTGGTTGAAAACGACGTACGACAAATAATTCATTCAATGGAGGCGATAACATTGTCCAGGTGTCTCATTCAGAAACGGCCAAACTATGTCGATGATTTGGCGGTATTTGAAAAATGAGAAAAGCATTGCGGAGTTCTTTATATGATTCAAATCACTTTTAAGCAGCAATCGACGCTTGATTCAGCTTCGATATGTTGAAAAGATTGGCCTGTGGTACTAGAGGTCTATGTGATATGGTGCAATGATATCTAGTATTGTAGATAATGGCGTTACACAGTGTTGGCTTTGATAAAGTAGTCTCGCCATTGAGGCTACTGGCTATGTGGTCTTGTGGTATGACACTCGCTTTCGGATCGGAAGTTCCTGGGTTCGAGCCTCGCTCGGCGCATAGTTGAGTCCTTGAAAAAGACTCTTTACTTACATTTTCTCATCGTATTCAGGTGTAAAATGAGTGAGTACCTGGCCGTCAACAGCGTTGTCTCTGTCGGAAAAAATTATAATATCGCGCAACAGGCGTCATGTCTCGTTCTACATGTTACGTGTTGCTGTTGGTCAGGGACCCTTTGTAAAGCGCTTTGAGCACGTTTTGGTGGATATTGCGCTATATAAAAGCTCTAGTTTTTCTAGTTTATTTCTATTATAACGTGACCACTCATCTTAAAACGGTATTATGTCTAATGTGACGTGACGTCCCAGATTTTAGAGTATTATTTTTGTGTCAAGATGAAGATCATTTTAACCCTCTTCTTACCACAGACTACTATTCTCTATGCTTCTTACCAACCATAGGAAAATCGCCATAGTCAATATGGCGGAACCAACAACTTTTATCTTTCTGATTATTTAATATTTATTTTTGTACATCGCAAAATTTAACAAAACTTTTTTTTTGTTATAACAAAAAAAAAAACATCATTGGCACAGTGTGTAGAGCTCATTTTACTTAACAATATTATTATGTATCATACTGCCGTTGTTTTTAAAAAAACACAGTATATGCAATGTTAACCAAATAGCACATACTGTGTTTTTTAAACAAACGGTAGAATATAATGTATGTTATAATGGACTGTTGGTTTTCTGTGCGAGTATGAGTAAGAAAAAAAAATATTTTTGTTTTCGGTGGATGATGTTAAGTTTTGGTAAGGAGAGAGTTAATCGATCGATATTTGAAGGACGAGTTTTCTAGCTAAAATTTTTAACACGTGCTTTTTTTTTTCAGATTACCGCAGATTTAAATTGGTAGTGATAAAAAATGAGGAAGTTTCAAAGGTTTTTGGAGCTTGGGGAAAAGGTGGCTCAGCGGTATGGTCTTTGGTTCGTACCCGAAAAGTACCGAGTTCGATCACCCGCCATTGCAGCGTCTAGAAAGGCTACTGACAATTTGTGACCCCTCGTCTCAAAACGGTATTAAGTCGGGATGATTAATATGCTGAAAATGGAATTTGTAGCCAGAAATATCATGCTTAAGTTGGGTTTATATGCTTTATAGAGGAGGAGGAATATCATATTTTACTGTGCTAAATACCAATGTGTCATATTTTTGACCAGTTTAACTATAATTTGACTTTTTAGCAGCTGGTCCATTCCGACATAATACCGTTTTGAGACGAGGGGTCACAATTAGAATCGTTAGTCTATACACTAGAATGCTACACAGAAAGAGAGAGAAAGAAAGAGAGAGAGAGAGAGAGAGAGAGATAGATAGATAGATAGAAAGATAGATAGATAGATCGATAGAGAGAGAGAGATAGATAGATAGATAGATAGATAGATAGATAGATAGATAGATAGATAGATAGATAGATAGATAGATCGATAGATCGATAGATAGATAGATAGATAGATAGATAGATAGATAGATAGATAGATAGAGAGACTACTGAGAATCTTGTTCTTCATTGGTTTTAGACCTTTTCATTTTCTTTATCCTGTACCTGATGTATAAAACACACACACACACACACACACACACACACACAGACACACACACACACAGACACACACATGAAAACATATTTAACTTACGATATTTTCCTCCAATTTGAAGGATGAATAGAAAGTAAGATAAAAAAGCAACAATGAAAGACTTATCGATACACGTAATGTATTTGTTCTATATTTCACGTTTGAGTAGCAAGAATGTTTGACAATCTAAATGAAAGTATAATTCCTGATGATATAAAATAAATACGATACACCGTGTTATTATTCATATTCATATTCATTTGATTTCAATAGCCTTGAAAACTGGGTAAATAGTAATGGGCTTTTCTTTTTCAGTAACATTTTTTCTTGTTAACTTTTGTTTGTCCTGATTATAATGTTTTATATTTATAACTTATAATCAAGGACTATTTTTATTAAAAAATCAAGGCGGTGTTTTAAAATTGTTTCATAATATTGTCTTTTCTTTGCCGAATTCTCTTCAACAGTCCTAACGTCACTTCCTTCCTAATGACGCATGGTAACTTAGTAACACTGGCCCTAAACTATCGGAACAATGGCGAACGCCCCGCGAGCATAAAAGTGTATCCAGAGGAGAAAAAAACCCCATAAATTAAATCATGTTTTGACTTTTACACATTCTAATCACAAGGCATATGAAAAGTTCTAGCCAGCATGAAGAATAAAAAGTAATGATATTCTTTGTTTAGAACAAAGATGGCCGCCTTGCCGGGCGGCGTGACATCAGACTACTGAATCCGATTAAGATCGAATGAAATAGTTTGTGCGCCACTGCAAAAATAAAGTTTCGGTTGTAATTCGGTTAGAATCGAGGTGTACATATAAGCAGGTCTGATAACCGAACACAATAACAATTGTCCCAACTATCGGGAGCCTCTGTAGTGTAATGGTAGCACGACTCACCGGTAATCAAAAGGTCTGAGGTTCGATCCCCAGTCGAGGTCGACTGATTTTTCGGGATGTTTTTTTTTTCTAGATTTGTCTGGCACTATCATTATCTTACTTTGAAAAGACTTTGAATACGAATTTATGTCTTTTCAACTGCAAAAACTATATTAATATCCACGTCCAATTTTTCATTTCCATGATCTGTATATGTGGCCCTTCGTTTTAAAATCGTATTATGTTTGAGGATAAACCTGATGCAAAAAATTGAGTTTTTAGCTGGAACTATTAAATTTGAGTTAACATTATAAAATTCTTCATTGGGGGGAGGCGGTGTTTCTAGAAGAATGTTTTTGACTTAAAATACAATTTTCTACGTCTAGAATTCCATTCTTATATAATACCAGATTGACAGATGGGTTATAAATTAAATATCGTTTGAGCATCCTTCCTAAAATACATTTCCTCAACTCAAACCTCTCTCTCTCTCTCTCTCTCACCCCTCTCTCTCTCTCACCCCCTCTCTCTCTCTCTCTCCCCTCTCTCTCTCTCTCTCTCTCTCTCCATCTCTCTCTCTCTCTCTCTCTCTCTCTCTCTCTCTCTCTCTCTTTCTCTCTCTCTCTCACTCTCTCTTTCTCTCCGAGTAAATCTTGATTCCACGCTGTGATGAACCCCTCCCCCCCCCCCCCCCCCCGGCCAGAAAAAACAACAACAAAAAAAAAAAACAACAAAAAATAGCAACCCTAAATCAAATCAACGTATCTAACTGATTTGACGAATTGTACGAAAACAATCATGATTAATTCAATGCGTTGAATTCAAAAACAAATAAAGCGCTCTTGCAGGTCAATGCGTAATTTTGTCACATTCAATCATTCATAAAATCACGTCAAACCAGGACAATGAACTTTCTGTCTATTATTCCTTGAGACACACCCAATGCACACACATACACATACACATACGCACACACATACACATACACATACACATACACACACATACACACACAACGCACACACACATACACACACACATATATATTAGTATTCTAGTATTCTTGCACATCGATGGCATGTCTAAATGTATATATATATTTTAAAAAAATAATTGAGCTTTATATAGTGCAATATCCACCAAATGTGCTCAAAGCGCTTTACACGGGGTCCCTGGTCAACAGCAACATTTAACATATAGAACGGGACATGATGCCTATTTGGCGATATTACAATTTTTCGGACAAAAACAACGCTGTTAACGGCCAGGTACCCATTTTACACCTGAGTACGGTGATAGGATGTCAGTAAAGGGCCTTTTCCAAGGACTCAACTATGCGCCGAGCGCGAGGCTCGAACCCACGACCTTCCGATCCGAAAGCGAGTGTCATACCACTAGACCACATAGCCGCGCATATGTGACCCACCGTATCAAAACGGTATTATGTCGGGATCCACTCTGCAAGGGAAATTGAATTCATAGCCACCAATATCCAACTTGGGTTTAATTTCCGTAAGTTATGGTGGAGTATAAAGACTATTTAGTGCCTTACAAAAACTTCTAAGCTCCAATTTCTCATCTTTCTATCTCTAAATTCACTTTTGAGGTCTGAACCATCCCGACATAATACCGTTTTGAGACGGAGGGTCACATATATATAGTATTCTAGTATTCTAAATGTATCCACTGCACTAGGCAGAGAAATCAGATACATTTCGACTAGAGTTAAAGGTGTGCATATTGTTGGCATTGCTTTTTAACTCACTCAACCCTAACACCGACTACATCCGTAGTTTACTCGGGTTTAGTTTTACCCATGCCTATTTATTACATTTTTCTGAGACAAATTATAGGCGTAGTATCAAAGCCAATGTTTTATAGTTTTTACATGTTAATTTTAGTTGAATAAAACTATCTATGTACACGCTAATTTTAAATAGATTTTTTCCAATTTTGAAAAGTAGCAAAAATTTCTAGGATTGAGTGAGTTTAAAAAATTGTGAAACTGAAAATACTTTATATGTGAGGTCGAGATCTTTTTTCTTAACCCCCCCCCCCCTTCCTTCCTATCCACCAAGGATTGATTGGGTTGCTGGGTCTGTTAGATCTGGCGGAAAGTAATTTATAATACACTAGTGTCCTATATAAACGTAGCAAGCAACTCTTTTTGACGTTTCAAGCTATAGAAACCGGGATAAACTCAGTCTCCATGGGCTTAATGGCTACGGAGTACTAATTATATCGTTTGTGTTCAAAAGACGTCACCATTAAGGAATGTTTGTTTTTGAACTTAAAGAAAATCTAATTAATTCTTATTTCTGAAATTTTTTGTATTTGAAATAAATTCACAATCTAGATAATCTCCACAAAATACCAGACTAACGTTATTGGTTACATACTTAAAGATATTTAGAGATACTTAGAGATGATTTCCAGCACAGGTTCTCAATGATCCTCTTCGCTGGACTCAGGTGTCATCTTTGTTTCTTCCGGTTGCCGATTACCGTGAAGACAGAATGTGATGCTAGCCTTGTAATCATAGTAGATTTCTTGGTTTTTCCAATAGCTATCCAGTCTGTTCTTGAATGTGTTAAGTGAATTAGCACTGACAACTTTCTCTGGTAGACTGTTCCACACTTGAACCACTCTAACACTAAAAACTATGCTTGCGTACATCTAGTCTGGCCCTTTGTGTGAAATGTTTCTTAGAGTTGCCCCTTGTTCCTGTCCTCAGTGAGTACATGTTATGGTCTTCCAATTCTTCAATGACTTGTATTTGCAAAAGGACTCAAGGACCCATGACTGCAAATGTTCTCAATTTTAATCTGGCAATTCATCTTAAATTTCAGCCCAATTAATTAAAAAAATTTAAAACATTGAGCTTTATAAAGCGCAATATCCACTAAATGTGCTCAAAGCGCTTTACAGGGGGTCAATGGTCAACAGCAACATTTAACACGTAGGACGGGACATGACGCCTGTTTGGCGATATTACAATTTTTCGGACAAAGACAACGCTGTTAACGGCCAGGTACTCATTTTAGTCCTGAGTACGGTGAGAGAATGTGAGTAAAGAGCCTTTTCCAAGGACTCAAGTATACGCCGAGAGTGAGGCTCGAACCCAGGACCTTCCGATTCGAAAGCGAGTGTCATACCAGTAGACCACATAGCGCACAAAATTTAGCCTGAGATCGAATTCATTCCCAATCACCTACCTACTTCCCGGTCTGTCCAGATTACCCAATAATATCAATTAATGAAATCAATGATCGAATGCCCAGTGCTGACCCAATTTATTTCGATTTACTTGCATTGACCAATCAGAATAGCGTCTAGTATATGTCCTTGACCTCTTGGAATTCGTCATGAAGGTCATTCGATTGGCGCATGCGCCCTATTTTCATTTAAAAAAAATATTTTTCGATTCTCTGTCTGCGGCTATGTGGTCTTGTGGTATGACACTCGCTTTCGGATCGGAAGGTCCTGGGTTCGAGTCTCGCGTTCGGCGCATACTTGAGTCCTCGAAGAAGGCTCACATTCTCTCACCGTACTCAGGTGTAAAATGAGTACCTGGCCGTTAACAGCGTTGTATTTGTCCGAAAAATTGTAATATCGCCTAACAGGCGTCATGTCCCGTCCTACATGTATAATGTTGCTGTTGACCAGGGACCCCTTATAAAGCGCTTTGAGCACATTTAGTGGATATCGCGCTATATAAAGCTCAATTTATAATTAATGAAATCAATGAATGCCCAGTGCTGACCCAATTTACTTCGATTTACTTGCATTGGCCAATCAGAATATCGTCTGATATATGTCCTTGACCTCTTGGAATTCGTCATGAAGGTCATTCGATTGGCGCATGCGGCCCTATTTTTAAAAAAAAATAAATTATTTTTCGATTCTGTGACTGGTTTAAGATGAATCCATAAGTATTAATTTGTGTATTCAGTATTACCCAGTGTTCTTAATATTTTCAGATCTTTTAATTGAAATTTGATTGGTCAATTCTTATACAAAGCCAGCTGATAAATAAATTCCATTCGTATAACTGGGGGAATCGAATTTAACCTGATTGTAGATCAATTGATTGAAGTTATGATAATCAATCTGCTTGGTCAGCAGTGTATGCGTGTGTGTGTGTGTGTGTGTGTGTGTCTGTGTATATGTTCTGTATGTGTGTGTGTATGCTCTGTATGTGTGTCTGTGTGTGTGTGTTTGTGTGTCTGTGTATGTTCTGTATGTGTGTGTTTGTGTGTGTGTGTGTATGTTCTGTATGTGTGTGTGTGTGTGTGTTTGCAATTTGGCGCTGTATTTAATTTCACAAAGCAGCCTTGACTAAATAGTTTTACAAGCCGTTCGTGATTAATGTTAAAATTGTTATTTAATTGTATAACAAATCGACATCGTCATTCTGCAGACTCGAAAAATTATTTGCATTCCTAGTTTAGAGTAGCAGAATACCCTAATTTCTTGTATATGTGCCAAAGTCTTCTATGTGTATGTATGTTTGTATGTATGTCTGTATGTATGATATCAAAAGCTATAGTCTTCTTCCGCGTAGATTGTATGCGTTTAAGAAATCAAGTAATACCATTAATGCTTACGTCAATGGTCGAGAGTCCATAGTACTTAAATTCCAATCCTTATAAAGGCAATAAATCTATCTTCAGGACTGTCAAACGGTTCGAGTAGCAATCAATACCCAATCTTATGACGTTCGATCTGCTCTCTTATCTCCTTCCCCTCCCTTTGGCGCCTGGTGAAGGCTGGTGTGTATACTGAATCAGGATGTGGTAACTCTCGATCTCACTCTAGAAAACTTACCGGAAGATACCGGGGAAAGACTCCCCCCCCCCCCCCCCCCCCCCCTTTTTTTTTTTTATCCTACCTTTGGCGCCTGGTGAAGGGTGGTGTATACTGAATCAGGATGTGGTAACTCTCGATCTCACTCTAGAAAACTTACTGAAAGATACCGGGGAAAGACCACCCCCTCCCCCCCCCCCCACACACCCCTTTTCGAACCTCAACACCGTCTTGTTAGAAAGAGTAAATCTACGTAGTCAGCACAAGTTAGTTAACCTCGATTATTTCAACATTAATATATAATGTGATACGATAAATTATCGTTTTTCGCTTTGTGATGTAAAAGTCATAATAATAATAATAATAATAATAATAATAATAATAATAATAATAATAATAATAATAATAATAATAATAATAATAATAATAATAATAATAATAATAATAATAATAATACGGTGATCAATAAAACCTCGAATGATAAATTATCTCTTTTCTTTAAACTTCAAAACGGAAAGGGAAGTGTTTGTCTCCGTGCGTTTTTAAAAAACTGTTTTTGGAAGTGTTTGGAGTCATAATTTATGATCGATTTGACAGTTTGCACACAATACAAACACACACACACACACACACACACACACACATACACACATACACGTACAAATACCCACCTTCACACACACACATAAACACACACACACACACATACACAAACACACATACACACACACACGTACAAATACCCATCTTCACACACACACATAAACACACACACATACACACACACACACACGTACAAATACCCACCTTCACACACATACACACACACACGTACAAATACCCACCTTCACACACAAACACACACACACACACACGCACACCAATCACCCATACACATACACACCTACACACACACATCTGTATTCAAGCCTTTTTAATTGGATGGAATGGGGACAATTTATGATTTTTGAATGAGCTTTCATTTCGGTGTTCCACAAGATTGATTAACAGTTATTAAGTAAATGATTTATATTCACGAAAGAGTCTGCTCAGTCGTTGACTTGCTGTGGTTATAATAAACTAAGTCTTTGCAAAAAAAAAAAAAAAATTATAATGAAAAAAAATATTTAGCATTTATATAGCGCAATATCCACTTAACGTGCTCAATGCGCTTTACAAGGGGTCCCTGGTCAACAGCAACATTTAACATGTAGGACGAGACATGACGCCTGTTAGGCGATATTACAATTTTTCGGACAAAGACAACGCTGTTAACGGCCAGGTACTCATTTTACACCTGAGTACGGTGAGAGAATGTGAGTAAAGAGTCTTTTCCAAGGACTCAACTATGCGCCGAGCGAGGCTCGAACCCAGGACCTTCCGATCCGAAAGCGAGTGTCATACCACTAGACCACATAGCGATAAATAAAAAATAAAGTGCACAAAACAAAACAAATGGAACAAATGAAAAACAAAAACAACAAGCAACAAATGAAGATTTTTGTTTTCACCCGCAAAAGACTCCCAACAAATGAAAAGACGATACAATTCTATGCGTGGTCCACCGAAATGCCATAGTTTTATGACGCAGAACTTCGTAAATCTTTTGACTTTTGACATGCAAAAGCATAATATTATTATTGTGCTCGTGAATAAGTAAATTTTGTGAAGCATTCGTGTTCACTTATCATCATCATTGCCTTTTTCACCCTGGGTCAGGGTATAGGCCACAGACAAACAGTTTCCATCCTTCTCTATCCTAGGCTAACTTTTTTTATCTCATTCCAGGTCTTACCACTTCTCTGTATATCAGCTTCTTTAATTCTTCTCTGTGTTGTTTCGGTTTTGTCTGTTGTCCTTCATAAATTCTGTCATTCCAGAAACTCTTCGGTCGCCCAAGCTAAAAAAAAAAGGATTTGGTTTGTCCGTCTGCGTTTCTGTAACGGCTTGAGTTCACTTGTACAAGATCTAATTTATTGAATTTCTGGAACGGCATGTAGAGAATTAATTAAAAAAAAAAAAAGATAAAGAAAATCGGACGTACAAAAATTAGTTTCGATGCTTATGTAAAAGCCTGTCATTTACAGGGGGTGTTATCACTCGGATTCATGTACTCTTCCTATTTGGAATAGGATTCAACAGTCGTGACGTCTCTTCCCTCGTAATGACGCATAGTAACTTAGTAATTGGTTCTAAACTATCGGAACAATGGCGGACGCCCTTATGGAATACTTCTCCGACGATCATAAAAGTGTATCCAGAGGAGAAAAACATTATAAATCGGATCATCGTTTTGACTTTTATACATTCTGATCAAAGGAGATGTGAAAAAGTTCTAGCCAGTATGAAGAATAAAAAGTACCGATTTTCTTTGTTTAGAACCAAGCTGCTGGTAGCTGGGCGGACGTGACATCAGACTATTGAATCCTATTTCGGATGTGTTCCCAATCGCTACACGAGCTTGAGAGAGCGTGGTGAAGCAAAATTCGGATTCAAAAAGCAAATGGAACAGCGCAGCAATCTTTTATTTTGTCAAATGGCAACTGATTCTGATTTTTCAAAAGATAATTAATACATGACACTATATTGCCGTCTGCAATGTTTTGGTTGAATTTATCGCTTGATAATCTGATGCCACAACTTGATATCGTAACACGCTACTATATTATAAAAAGCTCCCGTTATTCATCCCCAAGGGGAAAGTTGTCTTTAGGATCTATCCTAAATCTAGAGAGGAAATAGGAAGAAACGATGGAGGTGGATTGGACACACGCTTAGAAAGAATGACTCCACTATAACAAAGAAAGTATTGGACTGGAACCCTCAGGGCAGAAGATCAAGGGGAAGGCCACGAGGAACATAGAGAAGAATTAAAGAAGCTGATATACAGAGAAGTGGTAAGACCTGGAATGAGATACAAAAGTTAGCTCAGGATAGAGAATGATGGCAACTGTTTGTCTGTGGCCTATACCCTGACCCAGGGTGAAAAGGGCAATGGTGATGATCTATCCCAGGGGAAGACTGGAATAACCCAGGCGTCAGCCGTAGTGCAGATCTCAAAGTGAGCTAGGGCGAGGTGACTTCCTCAAGGCCACACAACAAGGTGGGTGGTCAAACTCATAAATAACACAGGATGTGGTCGAACTCGATACCTTTTGGGTTCGAAGCAAAGACCGTATAGCACTGAGCCACGCTGCCCCCCTTATATTCTTTCTACATAGATAATCTGTTCCTGGAATTATTTTGAAGATTCTACAGGCCGATCTTCATGTTTCTTTCTTTCTCCATTTGTTGTTAAATATTGTTTGTTGTGTTTGCATTTAGAAATTAAACGTCGCATGCGGAACTTTTTAGGTCAAATCACAAACCAGGGAGGGGAGGGGAGGGGGGGGGGAGCTGTTCTGTGGGTCAAAATAAGCAATAGCTTATCAAGTGAAGTAAATAAATATTGAGAAAGTAAAATAAACAACTTAAGTTGTTCCGCCGTGTGTAAATTCCGTCGCCCATTAAGGGTTAAAATTTCTTTTAAAACTAATAAAAACATTTAAGAAGACAACTTATTTTTCTTTGTTCTATAAGTAAAAGTTTTTGTGTAGTATAACGAGGGCACCTTGGGTCGACTCAAAGTCAATCTGTATGTTACTTATGGTAATTATCAATTTGAAAGTATTAACGGTGTAAATATTATCATTACACGAGAATTATCATTAACCCTTCTTAGTCGAACCAGACACCCGATCTCACAAGTTTCATCAAAAAGAGCAAGAGCTGTAACATAAAACCATTTTTTTATTAAATGAATCGCAATCGTGACCATTTGTATAGCGCAATGTCCACAAAACATACTCATTCAAAACGCTTTACAGTGGATTCAAGCAAAAATTCCTATAGATAGAATGAAGTTGACGTCACTCAGGTTTTGTTAATGGTTTTTTTTTTTTTTTTTTTTTTTTTTTTTGCCATCCAGTTTATGGGTAATTCTCACTTAACTATCTTATCCAGACTATAAAAGTTCATGGTTACACAGATTTTTGTGTGTTGGTCCATTATACTTCCGGATGGCAATGTTGTGAGTTTCTTAACTAAATTAAGTGCATACTATCTATAGAGTACTCTTAGTAGGTATTGGTCCCAAGTCAACGGCAACACTCACGTCTAAGAAATGATCTGACCCTTGTATTGCCATAATGTGTTGCGATTTTATTTTTGGACAGAGTCAACGCTCTTAACACCAGGTGGTCGTTTTATACCTGGGTATGTTGAGAATGTGTGTAAAGAGTCTTTTCCTTCTGGTCCGAACGTGAGTGTGATCCCTCAAGTCGACAAAGTCTCACAAAAGAAACAGATTGGTATGTCGTGATAACCTGCTAGATATTGTGAAATACTGCAATTTTGAAACAAATAATTGTACCTCCTTTATATCGTTCAAATGTTGATATGGACGTATAAAGGGATATGAAATGGCATGAATGAAAATGCCATAATGAATGACACACACGCAAACACACATACACACTGAGAGAGAGAGAGAGATAGAGAAAGAGAGAGAGAGAGAGGAGAGAGAGAGAGAGGGGGGGGAGAGAGAGGGGAGAGAGAGGGGAGAGAGAGAAATAGCGAAAGAGAGAGAGAGAGAGAGAGAGAGAGAAAGAAAGAAAGAAAGAAAGAGAGAGAGAGATAGATAGATAGATAGAGAGAGAGAGAAAAGAGAGAAAAGAGAGAGAGAGAGAGAGAGAGAGATATCATTACATCCATCCATATCTACTCATAGTCACCCTTTCACTTGCTTTCGATATTACCCCCAGACCCCCCCCCCCCCGCCACCACCCCAAACAATCACCTCATCAACGATGACCACTGGTCAACTCCATTTAGGTATTGCAAACTTTGATAAATCATTCTCCTACTCCTAGCAATAAAGGACAAAGTTTTTCTTGACCCTTCCGTACATTTCCTTTTATTTACTTTGCAATCCACTTGTTTGCAGCTCCCCCTAATCGGTTAGTTTTACCACTAAATCAACTACACTACTAAACCAAACAGTTTTACAGCCAAACTTGTTATTGTTAATGCAATCACGTATTTTTACAACCAAAGTTTTAAACACAATCACTTATTTACAACCACAGTTGTTTCGACGACTACAGAATAAAATACAATGTTAGTCTTTCCTATTACAAGATGGATGTTATTGAATCCGAATTCCTTCAGTGTGAAGGCTTGTTTAACCAGTTAATTGCCAAACTCTGGAAAAACATGTATTTAAAAATTTGGCCAGAAAACTCGTCCTTCACATATCGATCTATTTAAATGACCCTCAAATCTCAAAAATACTCTCAAACCACATACTTTTCGAAGTCCAAAGTTTTGAGAATTTTTGCCAAGATGAGGACCATTTAAATCGATCGATATCTAAAGGATGAGTTTTCTGGTCAAATTTTTAAATCTGTATTTTCCCAGAATACAGCAGTGAATGTTGAAATCAACGGAAATAAGGTAGAGTGAATGCCCTCTGTATTCTTCATTCATGCGAGACCAGCCTCCCCATCGAGAGGCTGCTTTGCTTAGGGTCTAATCACGTGAATCAACATGTTGTCTTACGTCACTGGATGTCGCTTCCATTAAGTAATGACGTCATCTCGACACGGCAAGTGCCAAACTTCAATTCGGAAATTAACCCTTTTCAATCCTTGTCTCAAACTTGTTGTATTGTTATCATTATTTGGCTGGCTCTCTTCACGCAAAGCCAGTAGGGTCCATCCCAGGTGATGGATATGGGCGGAGCTAGGAAGGGAACGACGATAGTGATAGAAAACAAATATGTTACATTAAATGACATAATCAGTCGGATGGTGAAAAAGTTTGAACTGAGATATTGACAAGTTTAGTTAGAAGTTCAATATTTATCCAAAATGAGTTCTTGTCATAAATGATTAAACCAACCCCTTTTTGTACATCTTCGGAAATATCAAAGCTTAATTTCACTATAAATATTTTTTACAGCTCGTCAAGTTGAAAAAGTATGAAATCTGAGAAAAGTTGCTGGATGCCTTTCCCATACATCTGACCATAACTTCATGAAAAATCACCCGATTTACTTCGAATAAAGATAAAATGCTCTGGGAACATATCCTTTCGAAAATGCAATAATAAAAAAAAAATGCAAATCCAAATGTTAACCTTCCGACTGATTATGTCATGCACTGACCCATGAGAATTTGAAGCAAACGGTAACTTTTATCAAATCACTTGTTTTGCCATTTTGCGTGGCTAAACCCTAGGGCTAAACGATACATGGTCTAAATATACATGAAATACAATCCTGTTGAAAGTAACGTGATACTCGGTTGCATCGGATTCAAAGTACCGTTTTTATCGAGATGAAATAAAATAGAATTGAAAGATAACAACCTTTGACTTGAAAGGACAAATGAAAATTTGATAAGAAAACATAATATTCTAAAATTATGGAAAGTTATCTAGGTAAATTAATACATATTCCACTATATGAATCCTCGTCGGGAGAATAGGTTTAACAAAGACAACCCTGAATAAGCTGGTGGTTCGGATGGTGGTGATCAACCCACTTGAGATAAAAACAAAACAAAAAAAGTAGAAAAAAAAAGAAAAATCCCCCCCCCCCCAAACAACAAAGAAATTTATAAGAAACAAACAAACAAAAAAGAACACAAAACAAAACAAAACAAACAAACAAAAACAAAAAAAGAATTACCCCCTCCCCTTTCTAAAAGAAAAAAAAAAGAAACAACACCCCCCCCCCCCCAATAATCAACAAACAACCAAAACAAAAACAAAAAAAAAAAAACAAAAAAAAAACACACAAAATAAAACAACAAACAAAAAAGTAAATAGAAAACAGATGACATGGTCGAGTTTCGATTTGACAAAGGAACAGGTCGATGGCATTACATTACCGACCGAAACAATCACAGTACTACACTGAGAGCTAGCTACTAGCAAGACGCGAGGCAATTCGCATGAATTCCACCTAATAATTTGAGTATTGTGTGACTTTTCCGTTTGTTTTGTTGTAACGTGTATGACACAAAATTAAATATGAAAATGCAATCCACCTTCGGGCATTTTATTTGACCGGAAGTCAATTGCTTGCCGGAAGTTGAATGTGTTGACTGCTGTTACTGTAACTGTTACCTATTGTTGATTGACTCCAATCATGTGAAACAGTACTAAGCGCTAAACAAAACAAAGTAGAAAAAAAGAAAGACCTTCCCCCCTTAACCCCCCCCCCCCCCCCCCCCCCCCCCCAAAAAAAAAAAAAAAACAAAACAAAGAAATTAAAAAAAAAAACAAACAAACAAACAAACAGAACAAACAAACAAAATCCCATAAATTACCCCCTCCATTTTCTAAATAAAAAAAGAACGAATCGGAGCATCTCACGTGTGATGATGGGTTGTACTAAATAATATTGACTCTTATCAATGCCCTCAACGCCCTCATCAATTCTTCGGAGTTCACAGCTATACCAGCACTGGACAGAGGCCATGTGCGGCTATGTGGTCTAGTGGTATGATACTCGCTTTCGGATCGGAAGGTCCTGGGTTCGATCCTCTCTCTCGGCGCATAGTTGAGTCCTTGGAGAAGGCTCTTTACTCACATTATCTCACCGTACTCAGGTGTAAAATGAGTACCTGTCCGTTAACAGCGTTGTCTCTGTCCCAAAAATTTGTAATATCGCCTGACAGGCGTCATGTCTCGTCCTACATGTTGTTATGTGTTGCTGTTGGCCAGGGACCCCTTGCAAAGCGCTTTGAGCACGTTTCGTGGATATTGCGCTATATAA
Organism: Berghia stephanieae; assembly: GCF_034508935.2. Classification (NCBI taxonomy): domain Eukaryota; kingdom Metazoa; phylum Mollusca; class Gastropoda; order Nudibranchia; family Aeolidiidae; genus Berghia; species Berghia stephanieae. Next base: position 5,664,922 of record NC_088362.1, read on the forward strand.
AAGCTCAAGCTTTTTTTTTGTACTAAATAATATTGACTCTAATCAATGACCTTCACGCCCTCATCAATTCTTCGGAGTTCACAGCTACCACCAGCAATGCCAAGCACTGGACAGAGGCCATGCTTCAAACACGTCTGACATCCAATCCACACCACACGGGCCATGCTGGGGGCCATTAGACCCCCTAATGTTGTGAAACATGCACACCTTTTTTTTTTCCTTCCACGCACGCCGTAATTGACACATCGACTTTAATTATGGCGCGTCCATCCACAGACGAGGGTATTCTCTATGCGTCCATCCAAGGTGGCCGGCCACAATTATTATACCCCCCCCCCCCCCCCCCGAGAGTAAACAGGCACAGGCATTCTTTGTCAGTGGCAGTTCAGTCAGTCTTGCTTGACCTCCTTGACCACCACAGTGCCAAACTGCCGCCCTTTTGCCTACCCCCCCCCCCCCCAAACCTCCATCACCGATTCCAAAGATCATTTAATTCCATTTGTCCGACACGATAATCTAGAGATTAGTATCGTATCGTGATTATAATCGGAGGTTTTTGAGCAACTCGATACTTGTAATTGTATAGAACAGTAAAGTTGATGCCCCAAACGTAAACAATAACAAGTTGCTAGTGATTTCCGTTAGGGACCGGAATAATTAATTTACGCACAATATAGGTCTCCCAATTTTGTAGTTTGAGTTGTAGGCAATACACTTTCAGTATTGAAAATATGTTTACATAAAATCTAACAGTTGCAGAAATAATAATATAAGGCTAAATTATTATGAAAATCAGGCTCCGAATAATTCTAGTTTTGTTCACACCAGCGCAGTAATTTGCTCTAGTCTAAAAATAGATAGACTGTAACTTTTGATAAATTTTAGAAAATTTTACCTTTTGTTCCATAAAATATCCATATCTAGACATTATTTGATGCATGATCGAGTATTTATGAATATGTGTTTCTTTTGCCACCTAACAGCCACATTTTAAAGGTTATTTTTTTCTATTATTTACATTGGAACGTGAGCTGTCAAGCCAGGAACATGTGGTTTGCCATGTGCTTCTCGACCTTTGTTTACGTTTGGGGCACCTAACTTTACTGCTCAATTCACCTATCATGACGAACTATGACGTCATAAAGACCTTTACAACAACAACACCAAAAAAATCTCCCAACCAATAATTTGCTAGAGCAGATGTAATGGTGAATTAATTCTCATATCAAATGTCATTTATATAGCGCATTTCTACGTAATTACCTTGCTCAACGCGGTTCACAATGTTTCATTTCTTCCTCCTGTAGTCAATACAGAACCATTTTTTTTTTTCATTTTGTATTGTACCAGTCGTCTGTTAGGCGTTCTTTTTCAATATCAACATTTTATACGAGTAGGTTTAGTGGATATTGCGCTATATATAAAAGCTCAAATAAAATAACAAAACATCGTTTATTGAACACATGACAAATGACCCAAAAGAATCTGATTGGAGAATAAAATAATAATGTGATCTGCTCTCATAAAAAAAAGGAAAAATATAAGAAATATTTAAAAAAAAATTGAACTCCATTGAAATGGTAGTCGCATCTAATATACCACTTTCTTTGGTGATCTTGACTGGGTCTTCAAATCTATACACATTGACATGATCTAAACCTGTCTAAATAATGAAGAAGTGATAATGACTTGGAAAAAAAAATATCTCGCTGTCAAGGGGTTCAGATTCTGATTGTCAATGAACAGTAGCCTTTAAAAAATGGTGTTGAACCCTCAAATTTATAACAATATTCCTCAACACTGTTGTACTCTTGAAAAACCCATATAATTTTAAAATTTGGTCAGAAAACTCGTCCTTCAAATTATATCGATCGATTTAAATGACCCTCATCTTGGCAAAAAAAAACAAAAAACAAAAACAAACAAACAAAACAAAACAAGCAAAAATAAAAAAAAACACCTCTCAAACCTGGGACTTCGCGATGATCGATATTTGAAGGACGAGTTTTCTGGCAATTTTTTTTTTTTTTTAATAATATGAGTTTTTTCCAGAGTCCGGCAGATTGAAGGATGACACTTTTAGGTAAAAATTCCATTAATGATTACAATAATTGGAGCCCGCCTTGCATTACAGATCACCCACAGCAGCATTTGGCAGCCAGTGTCATGACATCTCTGTTAATTCCTATTGGATTTTGTGGGCTGGATAAGAGAATAAGGTGTGATAGAGACGGACGGGGTGGTGTCAGGGGCCATTACTCAATTATTGTGACGTTTTACTGTCATTCTGATGACGTCATTGGTATAGTAGTAGCATTGACATAGCGACACTGTTTGACGTAACAACACCGGGCCGTGACCAATGTCACAAATCCGGGGTGTCTAGAAAACACTCGGTAACACGTGACAATGGCCCATACATACTAATGTTCGAAACCTAATTAAAAATTCGAAGTTTGGTGGAAAGTGAGACAGTGTCAGTTTTGAGGCAGGACGATGACACATAAATCCAATAGTCAAAAGATGGAAATTAAAAAGGGGACATAACTGTCGATATTGTAACATGATGGGGGAGTGATACTGATATTGATATTAAGGCGAATTTTTAAGGAGTTTTTTAGATGAAAGATAATACGAGTTGGATTCATCAATCATGTGATATGACGTCATAAAAAGGTGTCATTTTGACTGCTTTTAAATTCAAAGATTTTGATTATATTCGATTACAATACCTGTCCAAAGTGCGGCTATAAGGTCTTGTAGTAAGACACTCGCTTTCGGATCGGAAGCTCCTGGGTTCGAGCCTCGCTCGGAGCATAGTTGAGTCCTTGGAAAAGGCTCTTTACTCACATTCTCTCATCGTACTCATGAATAAAATGAGTATCTGGCCGTTAACAGCGTAATCTATGTTTGATAAATTGTAATAATATCGCCTAACAGGCGTCATGTCTCGTGTTCTACATGTTACGTGTTGCTGTTGGTCAGGGACCCACTGTAAAGTGATTTGAGCAAATTTCGTGGATATTGCGCTGAATAAAAGCTCTTTTTTTTTAAAGAATGCAACGGCAAGAGAGCATTTTTGGCCTGGTACTGGTACCACACCTATGCAGACGAAGCTATTTATTGGAGCCGAGGAGGACAACGCCTTCCATCAACAACTCGACATTTAAACGTGAAGACAATAATATCATTATAATTATAATGAGGGGGGAATGAGCTAGAAGAAGAAGGATAGTATAGATAGTATGCAGATGACGTCACTCAGGCCTTTGTTATTGTTTTTGCCATCCGCGTTTGTGAGTTGTTCTCACTAAACTGTATTAACCAGACTATAAAAGTTCATGGTTACACAGAGTTTGTGTATTGGTCCGTTATACTTCCGGAAGGCAATGTTGTGAACTCCTTGGCCAAGCGCATTCTATCTATAGATAGTATGCAGATGACGTCACTCAGGCCTTTGTTATTGTTTTTGCCATCCGCGTTTGTGAGTTGTTCTCACTAAACTGTATTAACCAGACTATAAAAGTTCATGGTTACACAGAGTTTGTGTGTTGGTCCGTTCTACTTCCGGATGGCAATGTTGTGAACTCCTTGGCCAAGCGCATTCTATCTATTGATAGTATGCGCTTGGCTAAGAAGCTCACAACATTGCCATCTGGAAGTATAACGGACCAACACACAAGACAGAAATGGGGGGGGGGAAGGGGGGGGGGGAGAGAAAAGAAACAGAGCTAAAGCAAAGAGAGAGAGAGAGAGAAGAGAGAGAGAGAGAGAGAGAGAGAGTGATAGAGAGATAGAGAGAGAGAGACATAGAGAGAGAGAGAGAGACATAGAGAGAGAGACATAGAGAGAGAGACATAGAGAGAGAGAGAGACATAGAGAGAGAGAGAGAAAAAAAAAAGAGAGAGAGAGACAGACACACAGAAAGAGAGACAGACAGACACACACAGAAAGAGAGAGAGAGAGAGAGAGAGAGAGAAAAAAAAAAAAAAAGAGAGAGAGAGAGAGAGAGAGAGAGAGAAGAGAGAGAGATGGATTGAAGCCATGGCCATGCTATCTATAGATTGCTATGAGCAGTGGCCAATGAAGCAATGATATCTTTAGGAAACCTCGATTAAGACCACCCCTTGTGATTTACGGATGTTGAACATGTTAAAACACAATCCAGCATACACACCAATATGTGACCCTCCGTCTCAAAACGGTATTATGTCGGGAGGATTCAGACCCCAAAAAGTGAATTTAGAGATAAAATTATGAGAAATTGGAGCTTAGAAGTTTTTGCAATGCAAGAAATAGTCTTTATACTACACGATAACGTACAGAAATTAAACCCAAGTTGGATATTTGTGGCTATGAATTCAATTTCCCTTACCGAGTGGATCCCGACATAGTACCACTTTGATACGGTGGGTCACATATACACTGACATGATACTCCATACTGACACTCTGAAACATCTGGGTTTTACTGTCATCATTCACATACGAAAATAATGGAGATAAACTCAGACAAATAAGAGAAATGAGGTGAGCGAGGAACACCTGGTATGCTAGTGCTTGGGGTGATTATTGCACCTTCAAACCCCACCACCGCCGCGAAAAATTTTTTTATTCTCTATTGTCTCTCACCTGCCAGGCGGAGTTGTCGTACCAATAAGGTCGCAGGTTCAAACCCCACCACCGACGCGAAAAAATTTTTTATTCTCTATTGTCTTCTGGCACTTTTCTACTCACTTCATATATTGCACCTTCTATAGACCTCCCTCTGGGCGGCATCGGAAAATATGGTCGCCTCGACATTCCATGGAGGAAATAATAGCATCATAGATATACCGTGCTTTACAAGGAGTACCTGGTCAACGTCAACAGTTAACATGTAGGACGGGACATGCCGCCTGTTAGGCGATACTACAATTTTTCGGACAAAGACAACGCTGTTAACGGCCTTGTACTCATTTTACACCTGAGTACGGTGAGTAAAGAGCCTTTTCCAAGGACTCAACTATGCGCCGAGCGCGAGGCTCGAACCCAGGACCTTCCGATCCGAAAGCGAGTGTCATACCACTATTGCACCTTCTATAGACCTCCCTCTGGGCGGCATCGGAAGATATTGTAACCTCGGAATTCCATGGAAGAAATAATCTCATAGATATACCGTCAAAGATCTGATGTCATAAGTAGTCTCTCCAAGACCCTCTATATAGCTATAGATAGTATGCGCTTGGCTAAGAAGCTCAAAGCATTGCCATCCGGAAGTGTAACGAACCAACACACAAAACTATAACTATGTGTAACCATGAACTTTTATAGTCGGGGAAATACAGTTTAGTGAGTATCACTCACAAAGGCGGATGGCAAAATACAATAACAAAGGCTTGAGTGACGTCATCTTCGAATTGTCTATATAGAAGGCCTTGGTCACTCCCGTTATCCATGGGAGCATAGTAAGGGTGAATAATCTGGCCTAAAGACCCCCTTCCCCCCCCCCCCCCAAAAAAAAAAACAAAAAAAAAAAAAAAAACCAACAACCCCCCCCCCCCAAAAAAAAAAAAAAAAAAAAAAAAACCAAACAACCCCCCCCCCCCCCCCAAAAAAAAAAACAAAAAAAAAAAAAAACCAACAACCCCCCCCCCCCCCAAAAAAAAAAAAAAAAAAAAAAAAAACCAACAACCCCCCCCCCCCCCCCCAAAAAAAAAAAAACAAAAACAAAAAAAACCCCCAACCAAACAAAAATAAAAAAAAAAAAAAACAAAAAAAAACAAGCAAATAGAATGAAAAACAAGCAAACAATCCGAAAGTGTGTCTGAAGCCAAGCTTGATTCCTAGACCCCCGAGTTGGAATAGATACCACTCGCCCCTCCGAAAATAATTACATGTTCTAGCAAGCCATTGTTTTCGGAATTAATGATAAAGTTGTTTTTTTTTCCTCCAGAAAAATGAGTGGAGCAGGCACTTATTTTGATAATAACCAGAAATGAAGTGAGTAGAAAAGTGTCAGAAGACAACAGAGAATAAAAACTTTCCTGCGATGAGGATTTGAACCTACGACCCATCTGTTACGGCAAATCCGCCTTGCAACGAGAGGAACACTCTATAATCGGTGCCATCCACACTCCTAATAATCATAATCTTTTGTGCGGCTATGTGGTGTAGTGGTATGACACTCGCTTTCGGATCGGAAGGTCCTGGGTCGAGCCTCGCGCTCGACGCATAGTTGAGTCCTTTGAAAAGGCTCTTTACTCACATTCTCTCACCGTACTCAGGTTTAAAATGAGTACCAGGCCGTTAACAACGTTTTCTCTGTCCGAAAAACTGTAATATCGCCTAACAGGCGGAATGTCCCGTCCTACATGTTAAATGTTGCTGTTGACCTTGTAAAGCGCCTTGAGCACCTTTAGTGGATATTGCGCTATATAAAAGCTCAATTATTATTATTATTATTATTATTATTATTATTATTATTATTATTATTATTATTATTATTATTATTATTATTATTAATATTATTTATAATTATTATTATTATTATCTATTATCTGTTCCCTTCTTTTTAAAAAAAATATTTTATGGCATTCATGTTTAAGAGAATCAATTCATAAAAACACTTTGTCATGCACACAGAATAGGGAGTCTAGACTATAACTCTATAATAACATTGCTGTGGTCATCCGTGCCACTCAGTAATTTGATGCAAGAAACTTGAATCTCTCACGATTGATGTAATCTTTGTAAGCTTGTTCCAATCAAGCAGACGGGGATTAATGGCCGATTCTACTCTCACATACTCGCCATGCCACCCTAACGAGCCTTAACGACCTCCACCGGAAGTGCCAACTTATATTCACAGTTGTGTCCCTTGGGTACAGCTGGCGTGAAATCTCACACACGGCGTCTTCGGACTTCGGACACCGGGGAAATCTGTAGGAAATACAAAGGTGAAGAATGAATGTCAGATCAAGTTGTTTTGGGTTTGGATTGTAAGCAAAACATTAGAAAAACAGTACAAAATACAAAATGAAAAGACCGGAAGTTACGACTATAGATAGAACGAAGATGACGTCACTCATGTCTTTATTATTGGTTTTTGCCATCCGCGTTTGTGAGTAATTCTCACTAAACTGTATAAACCAGACTATAAACGTTCAATGTTACACATCGTTTTGTGTGTTGGCCAGTTCAGTTACACTTCCGGATGGCAATGTTGTGAACTTCTTAGACAAGCGCACACTATCTATATCATTGTATTGGACTGAAGAAATAGCCTCATAATTCTCTGGATTTGAAGTGCCAATGCCAATAGAAAAATAATTAAAACTATAAATAGGATACATTTGGGATCGTGGATAGCTCATACGGTAGAGTCACGCTCTCCCCGGCCAGGCGGAGTTGTCGTACCAGTAAGGCCACGGGTTCGAACCCTCATCGCCGCCGAGAAATCTTTATTCTCTATTGTCTTCTGGCACTTTCCTACTCACTTCATTTATTGTTGTTAAATAGGATACATCTGTATTTTGAATGCCAGATAAAAAAATAAAAGGAGAAGAGACAGAAAGCCATTGGGAATTGAACCCACATCATGGACATGTCTAAATGTGACCCACCGTATCAAATCGGTATTATGTCGGGATCCACTCGGTAAGGGAAATTGAATTCATAGCCACAAATATCCAACTTGGGTTTAATTTCTGTACGTTATCGTGGAGTATAAAGACTATTTCCTGCATTGCAAAAACTTCTAAGCTCCAATTTCTCATCATTTTATCTCTAAATTCACTGTTTGGGGTCTGAATCCTCCCGACATAATAACGTTTTGAGACGGAGGGTCACAAATTGTTTAATGTGCAAGCCAATTGTATTTCATTCCATTCTATCGATTCGCCTAACTGATTAATTATACTTTATTCATTCATTCTTTCACTCATTTATATTATATTATTTTATATTATTACTCATTTACCGTTGGCTTGGGTGTCTACGTTAGTCTGGCTGATAGAAGGCTCTAGTAATGAATGACCCGAGTTTGATACGAATTTTTTTAGGATTCCTGGATAGCTCATACGGTAGAGTCACGCTCTCACCGGCCAGGCGGAGTTGTCGTACCAATAAGGTCGCGGGTTCAAACCCCACCACCGCCGCGACAAATTTTTATTCTCTATTGTCTTCTAGCACTTTTCTACTCACTTCATCTCTTTCTGGCTGATAATTCATCGCATTTATTAATGCTCGTATTAGGGGTCTAAATAACGGACTGCTTGCAATTTATGGTTATACACAGTTCTCACGCATTATTTAGATACGCATTAACCCTCTCCTTACCACCCATAGGAAAATTGTCACATTCGTTACGATGTAACCGGCAATTTTCTCATTCTGATTTCTCTTGTACATCACAAAATTTTAAGAAATGCTTTGATTACAGTTATACATACTAAACAATGTGTTGAAGAGCTTACTTGTTCCTTTTTTTGAGTAAGAAAAGTCTATTTTTGTGCTGGGTGGGTGTGAATTTTCGGGGGAAATTCTAAAAATAGCTGGCAAGGAGAGAGTTAAATCAATTCGACACTAGTTTTTTAAAATATATTTTTAAACAAAAGTTTTCCTGCATTAAAAAAAAATAATTTAAAAATAAGTTTGCTACCCATATTGACATAATATCATAATATATTTAATAGATAGATAGCACACATTTCATATTTGCCTGTCAATCATAATAAAAGAGACACACTATGTGTGTATAAGATAAACGGATTTTTCACTGTGTATCAGAGAGAAAATGATGAAAATTAATCACTTTTCTGGCTTGCACGATCTGTTTAGAAATTGTGGCAAACATTGAGGACTTCTCCTGTCTAATCTATGCTTCAATCCCATGCCACCTATAATACTGTTTTCCTTGTGTTTCTTTCCTTCATAAGACCTGCAACAACCACAAAAAAAAAAAAAAATAAAAAAAAATAAAATAATAATAGTAATAATAATAATAATAATAATAATAATAATAATAATAATAATAATAATATAATAATAATAATAATAATAATAATAATAATAATAATAATAATAATAATAAACACTAATTTTTTGGCTTCAACAACAGATTTATGTATTTTTGATTAAATACAATGTGTTAAAAAGAAAAGTTTGATTCCAAAGAGCATCTACTCAGGATTTTGAAGACATACTTGAAACAGCCATGGGAAAATTGATAATTTATTATAACTATTAATTTTACTTTTGAAAACCACATTAGGCCTCTCGTTGTTACTTTTTTTCCTGATACTATGCACTTTGAGACGGGGTGATACCTGAAACGTAAAAGGATGAGGTTGGGAGGTGGGGGGGGGGGGGAGGAATCATGAAACCTTGGTCTCACCACGTACTAGGCGAAATCGCAAGATCTCTTCTGTCACGACACGCGCATCTGGTTTTACTCGTGAAATTTGATCGCTGATAAGACTCGGGGATAACAATTAATTACCGTAATCGAAGAAATGGCTTGGGGGGTTTTGGGAGGTTTGGAGGCTTGGCTTGGCTTGGCCGGCAGTGAAGGCGTGAAAACGTAAGCCTTTAGTGGTGGTTGGGGGGGGGGGGTGGATAGTGTTATATATATATATTATACCATAGTGTGGTATTACCATTCACGATAATAATATTATACTATAGTGTTATATTATATGTACCGTATACAGTCATTATGGCACTATCAGGCCAAAGTTAAGTCGCTTGATGTCACAATTTGACAGAGGGAGGGTTGGTTGGGTGAGTTAGGACCACAGACTACTAGGATTCCTGTATTCTCTATGGTTAGGACCGTAATGTGAGACCCAATCTGACATTTTTAACAGCGTGTGAGGATAACGTACCTGTATTTAATGTTGCGTTATAATTCTTTAAAGTTCTAGGGTATCTAGTGTAGTGGAATGCATAGAGAATACAGTCTGTGGTGTAATGTCAGTGGTCAGCGTTCCCAATGAATATCGAGTCGTAAGCGTCACACACACACACACACACACACAACACACACACACACACACACACACGTACGTACGTAGGTGTACGCACAGACTAGGAGTCCTGTATTCTCTATGGGTGTACGCAAGCGTGCGTAACGTTTTGAATATCATCCGTCGTTAATCGGTGTCCGCGCGCGTGAGTAAACAATGGACATGGGCGTATAGTTTGACGTAGTCTGGAATCAACTGACAGGGGATAAGTGTGAACTTATTATGGATGATTTGACGGGGGACGATTCAATGCAGGAATTCGTTAATAACCCGAAAATTACCAGTTTTTACCAAGCTTGATGCATGTGCCAGTGCCATGGACCAAAGAATGGTACCACTCCCCCCCCCCCCCCCCCCCCCCTCCTTCCCCTCCCAAATGAAATGCGTGGCGTGTGTGACCAGAATCGGAGTTATCCGATTTTGCTTTTTAGCCACTTCCTTAATTAGCCAGGCTAACAAGGATTGATATAGCACAATAATAATAAAAGCATAAACATGTGCGGCTATGTGGTCTAGTCTAGGACTTCATATACTCTATAGATGTCACTGGCTCTAGTGGTATGGAGAGAAAAAAATAAAGTGAGTAGAAATGACTCATATATAAGGGAACAACACAAAACAAACAACGTTTCGGCCCTTGGCCTTCGTCAGGAGACAGTAAACACAAACACAAGTATGTAAATTTACAAAATATCACATTTTGTCAAATGTGGAAATAAAGTTAATGTCTAGTGGTATGACACTCGCTTTCGGATCGGAAGGTCCTGGAGTCGAGTCTTGTTCGGCGCATAGTTGAGTCCTTGGAAAAGACCCATTACTCACATTCTCTCATCGTACTCAGGTGTAAAATGAGTACCTGGCCGTCAACAGCGTTGTCTCTGTCGACAAAAAAAAATTGCAATATCTTCTAACAGCCGTCATGTTTCGTTCTACATGTTACGTGTTGCTGTTGGTCAGGGACCTTTTGTCAAGCGCCTTGAGCATGTTTATTGGATATTGCTCTATAGATAGTATGCGCTTGGCTAAGAAGCTCACAACATTGTCATCCGGAAGTTCAACGGACCAACACACAAAACTCAGTGTAATCTTGAACGTTTATAGTCTGGATAATACAGTTTTGTGAGAGTTACTCATAAACATGGATGGCAAAAAAAAAAAAAAAAAAAAAAAAAAAAAAACAATAACAAAGACCTGAGTGACGTCATTTCCGTCCTATTTATATAAAAGTTGTAAGTATACGAAGCTACGACTCTATCCACTGGACACCCAGTGTCTGTCCAGGTAAATGGACCATGACTCTAACGGTGAGGGGTTGGAATGAGGTGAGAGTCTGAGAGAGTCTGCGAGAGCCGGAAGTTGGGGGGGAGGAGGGGGAGGGAGGGGGAGGGAGGGGAGGAGTATGAAAGAATAGCTATGTGGATTCTAGATCTAATCCTCTTAAGGTGATGACAGATTCACTTCAATGAACTCTGTTCGTGTCAGATGGGTATTCGAATGGGTGTGGGGAGGGGTGGGGGGTGGGGGGGGGGGGCGTAGGTGAGGTACTTCTTTATACCTCCATTCTTCAAAATCTCTCCCTCTCTCTCTCTCTCTCTCTATCTCTCTCTCTCTCTCTATCTCTCTATCTCTCTTGATCATTATCATTATGACTTTAATCTAGCTTTCAATCTCAATAAATACTATTGTTTAGGCTTCATCCTTCAACCAGTCCCCCCCCCTTCTCTCTCTCTGTCTTTTCTCTCTCTCTCTCTCTCTCTCTCTCTCTATCTCTCTATCTCTCTTGATCATTATCATTATGACTTTAATCTAGCTTTCAATCTCAATAAATACTATTGTTTAGGCTTCATCCTTCAACCAGTTCCCCCCCCCCCCCCCTTCTCTCTCTCTGTCTTTCTCTCTCTCTCTCTCTCTCTCTCTCTCTCTCTCTCTCTCTCTCTTGGTCTGCTTGTCAATAAATCGCTCAATTTCATCAAACTACTTGGCTGATTATGATAATAAAATAAAGATCAAGAAAATGATGATGTTGTCGTTGCTGTTGTTGCTGATGATCGACGACGTTGATGATGATGATGATGATGATGATGATGACGACGACGATGATGATGATGATGATGATGATGATGATGATGATGATGACGAGAATGATGAAAAAAAATGGCATAGATTTAATTTTAGAAAGTCTGTTTACAAACTCGAAACTAGACACTATTTTCTCTGTTCTTTAGACTGTAGAAAAAAGCAGCGTCGGCCATGCCAATATTCCGATGCCTGAAGTCTTAACTAATCTCATATTTACTTTAGAAAGTAACCTTATTTTACTTAACAATATTAACCCTCTCCTTACTAACTATAGGAAAATCGTCACATTCGTTACGATACAACCAACATTTTTCTTATTCAAATTTCTCGTGTCCATCATAAAATTTAAAGAAAATGAACACAGTGTGTTGTAGAGCATGTTTTGCTAAAGAAATTATGTATCGCAAAAACTTTACTGCTATTGTGTCTGAGTGGTAAAAAATCAATGTTTGTGTTAGTTGGGTGTGAAGTTTTGGAGGAAATTCTGAAAATGGCTGGTAAGGAGAGAGTTAAAGGCTAGAAATTCCAAACTGTCATTCATATTTTAATGAATACAGGATTTCCCTAACCGAAAGTAGACCCCCCCCCCCCTTTCCTACTTTCCTAGACCGGAATGGTCACTGCCTGATAATATATCACATTCTTTTGGTTAGAGTAAGAGCTAAAGAGGATAAGGAAATGCTTACGAGGCAATTTCCTCTCTTGTGTTGTGTTGAGGTCAAAAGTGAAAGGTCACACACAATGTTATGTTTTGTTTGATACAGAATGATGAATGGTGAGGATGTGGGACTCCTCAAATATCAGCCTTGTGAATAGGGATATATACATAATATGACGCCGTTTTCATGTGAGGGTGTCCGATGTCACATCTATGCGAATGGTAACAAAAAAAAAAAGATGAAAAGGGGTTCGGATGTGAAACAGTATAGGTAGTATGCGCTTGGCTAAGAAGCTCATAACATTGCCATCCGGAAGTATAACGGACCAACACACAAAACTGTCTGTATCCATGAACGTTTATAGTCGGGTTAATACAGTTCAGTGAACATTACTCATAAACGCGGATGGCAAAAAGCAATAGCAAAGACCTGAGTGACGGCATTTTCGAACTATCTATATAGATAGAATGCGCTTGGCCAAGGAGTTCACAACATTGCCATCCGGAAGTATAACGGACCAACACACAAACTCTGTGTAACCATGAACTTTTATAGTCTGGTTAATACAGTTTAGTGAGAACAACTCACAAACGCGGATGGCAAAAACAATAACAAAGGCCTGAGTGACGTCATCTGCATACTATCTATACAATGGATGTTTCGGGTACAAACCCTTCGTCAGCAAACCAAAAACCATGAAACGTTGGAAAGAAATATAACAATAAATTGTAGTGAATAACCGAAATGTCCATTGTAGTAGTGTCTGTATTATTCCCATCCAAAGCGTTTTCATTTTCACCTTTTCGCTAGTATTTTTACAGTCCCAAGCTTTCGACAGCTCCCACCGCTCTCTACTTTTAGGCGGCTATATGGTCTAGTGGTATGACACTCGCTTTCGGATCGGATGGTCCTGGGTTCGAGCCTCGCGCTCGGCGCATAGTTGAGTCCTTGGAAAAGGCTCTTTACTCACATTCTCTAACCGTACTCAGGTGTAAAATGAGTACCTGGCCGTTAACAGCGTTGTCTTTGTCGGAAAAATTGTAATATTGCCAAAAAGGCGTCATGTCCCGTCCTACGTGTTAAATGTTGTTGTTGACCAGGGACCCCTTTTAATTGTAAAGCGCTTTAAGCACATTTAGTGGATATTGCTCTATATAAAGCTCAATTTTCTATTTTTATGTATTTAGTGTCTGTATTATTCCCATCCAAAGCGTTTTCATTTTCACCTTTTCGCTAGTATTTTTACAATCCCAAGCTTTCTACAGCCCCAACCGGCCGCTCTCTACTTTTAGGCGAATGGTGAGACACTTGAGCTTGAGGGCTGATTGCTGAATTCTGTCTTCAAAGTCTTGTTTCTTGGTACTGTATTTTGTCTTGCTATGCTTGTAGAAGAACGCCGCTCACCTTCGGACCTGCATGTCAACGGTTCGATACCCGGTGTAGGCAGCGCAAAGTTGAGTCCATTGAAAAAGGCTCTTACACGTTCAATAAAAAGTACGGAATCAAATCGTAAAGACGTTTTGTTTTCTTTTTGTGACCCTTCGCCTCAAAACGGTATTATGTCGGGTTGGTTAAAATGTTGAAAATTGAATTTATAGCCAGAAATATCAGACTTGTGTTGACTTAGTACATTTTATTGAAGAGAATGGATACCATATTTTAGGTTGCTAATACCAACAATTTATATTTTTGACCAGTTTAACATTTAATTCGTCTTTTAAGCATATGGTTCGTTCCCGACATAATACCGTTTTGAGACGATGGGTCACATTTCTGTAATAATAAAAAAGATAAACACACAATCTAAAAGTTAGAAATACGTTTTTACCCCCCCCCCCCCCCAACCCCCAACAAATTACTAAAAAATATAAATGAATAAAAATGAAATAAAAAACACATCAACAACAACAACAACAGCAATAACAACAACAACAACAACAAAACGAACAACAACAACAACAACAACAACGAGGACGGACCGACAATGAATTTCGCATACAAATTCTGATGAAGAGAGAGAGAGAGAGAGAGAGAGAGAGAGAGAGAGAGAGAGAGAGAGAGAGAGAGAGAGAGAGAGAGAGAGAGAGAGAGCATCAAAAGATGTCAATGGTTGTTTCATATTGTTTTTGTTTTTTTGGTTTTTGTTTTAATGTTTGTTTGTTTTTGGTTTTGTTGTCGCTGTTTTTGTTAAAATCCTGACTATATTATAAATTGTTGAATGATGAAATAACTTTATCCTCGCCTCACATACGACACGCAACGACACATTATTTTCATAGTCTTATCCTATATCCTATATCCACATTATTATCTTAAAAAAACTTGAGCTTTTATATAGCGCAATATCCACTAAACGTGCTCAAAGCGCTTTACAAGGGGTCCCTAGCCAACAGCAACACATAACATGTAGGACGAGACATGACGCCTGTCAGGCGATATTACAAATTTTTGGGACAGAGACAACGCTGTTAACGGCCAGGTACTCATTGGAGCCTTCTCCAAGGACTCAACTATGCGCCGAGCGAGGCTCGAACCCAGGACCTTCCGATCCGAAAGCGAGTGTCATACCACTAGACCACATAGCCGCACAAAACCTTAAAACTAGAGGAACGTTACTCTTTGTACTTTGTTTTATTCAATCCATCCATTGTTCCCGCTTTGGGTGGTCCGAATAATATCTTGTTGTGACGGTACGCCAAGTTCAAGGACGACGTACTTGGCGACTTGAAGCATTTAGCCAAACACCCTTACATCTAAATACATCATACATCATTACATACATCTAGATAAAACGAGTGGAGAATTCGAGAATTCGGATTAAGATAAGGCGGTTTAAGAAGATCCTCTCAATTCGTTCATTCAATTTGTGTCCACCTCCACGTGGTTCCGTCGGCTCTTTCTTGATTCTTTAATATTCATACATACCCTGGAGGGCGGAGAATGATTACGTCATAATGGTCAGTGAATTAATGATTAATCGGACAGAAAAAAAAAAATGAATGGACGTGTATAAATAACTACATTCACTTTTATATAGAACATGTCCACGGTTAAAAAAAAAAAACAAAACAAAAAAAACTTGAGCTTTTATATAGCGCAATATCCACTTAATGTGCTCAAAGCGCTTTACAAGAGGTCCCTGACCAACAGCAATGTGTAACATGTAGAACGGGACATGACGCGCGTTAGGCGATAATACAGTTGTTGTTTTTTTTTTCGGACAGAGACAACGCTGTTACTCATTTTACACCTGAGTACGGTGAGAGAATGTGAGTAAAGATCCTTTTCCAAGGACTCAACTAAGCACCGAGCGAAGCTCGAACCCAAGACCTTCCAATCCGAAAGTGAGTGTCATACCACTGGACCACATAGCCGCACAGACCACATAGCCGCACAGACCACATAGCCGCACAGACCACATAGCCGCACAGACCACATAGCCGCACAGACCACATAGCCGCACAGACCACATAGCCGCACAGACCACATAGCCGCACAGACCACATAGCCGCACAGACCACATAGCCGCACAGACCACATAGCCGCACAGACCACATAGCCGCACAGACCACATAGCCGCACAGACCACATAGCCGTTTACCATGCTCAACGTTTTACACAATACTGTATTCAAATGAATTCCTGTTATTTATCCAAAATGGTAATCTTTCCTTTAGGGTCTATTCCAAGGGAATAATAAAATAACCCAGGCGTAAGCCGTAGTGAAGTACCGCAAATTAAGCTAGGACAAGGTGACTTGTTCAAGGCTACACAGTGCGGCGGAGAATCGAACTCTTTATCATCTGGTTACGACGACGAAAACCATATATGCTGCGCCACACTTCTCTTTTTTCTCAAACAGGCCATAATATAAAACGATACTTCTATGCCGTATCGTACAAGTTGTCTATTAAGCATCCTTTTTGTTACTAACATTCTTACAATATCCGTCACTGTCTATAGATAGTTCGAAGTTGACGTCACTCAGGTCTTTGATATTGTTTTTTGCCATCCGCGTTTGTGAGTAATTCTCAATAAACTGTATTAACCTGACTATAAACGATCATGGTTACACACAGTTTTGTGTGTTGGTGTGATGGCAATGTTGTGAACTCCTTAGCCAAGCGCATACTATCTATAGCCAGGTACTCGTTTACACCTGAGTTATGAGATGAAGTGTGTTCAAGTGTTTTACCCAAGAATACATCAAAGGAATCAGATTTTTAACACAATATCTGTCAGCTGTCATATTGTTTTCAATTACTATTTGACATCCAGATATCAATAATATTATTATTGTTAATATTGGTGTATTAACTCATTCAACCCGAACACCGACTATATCCGTAGTTTACCCGGGTTACTTTTACCCATGTCTATTTATTACATTTTTCTGAGACAAATTATAGGCGTAGTATCAAAGCTAATGTTTTTCATTTTTACATGGTAATGATAGTTGAATAAAACTATCAATGTACTTGGTCATTTTTAATACATTTTTTTTTCCAATTTTGAAAAGTAGCAAAAATTTCTAGGATCGAGTGAGTTAACCTTGTATTAACATGATGTGACCCATGTCAGTATTGGACAATATAATTATAGATTGACCAACAACCTCTTTGTTAGAAAAAAAAAAAAAAAAAGAACGTTTTTAAAATGAAGAAATTCAAATTAGAATTACAGTACACATTACGTTCCCAGAATAAGCATTTATTATCCTCAATTGAAAAGTCACATCCTTAAACAATAATTTGCATAAAAAAATAATAATAAAAAAATACAAAAATTGAGCTTTATATAGCGCAAAATCCACTAAATGTGCTCAAAGCGCTTTACAAGGGGTCCCTGGTCAACAGCAACATTTAACATGTAGGACGGGACATGACGCCTGTTAGGCGATATTACAATTTTTCGGACAAAGACAACGCTGTTAACTCATTTTACACCTGAGTACGGTGAGAGAATGTGAGTAAAGAGCCTTTTCAAAGGACTCAACTATACGCCCAGCGCGAGGCTCGAACCCAGGACCTTCCGATCCGAAAGTGAGTGTCATACCACTAGACCACATAGCCGCACAACTGGGAGACTGGAATGGGGATTTGGGGGGGGGGGGGGGGGGGGGGGGGGAGAGATACCTCTTATGTATATTCTCAAGACTTTAAAAGTGCGAGCAACACTGGTTTTTAAGGGTACAACACAAGAGCTCTTTGCTTTTCAATACCGTCGTAAACTAAACGGCAACAAATCCAGAACAACAATGGCGTTCCATGGTATTCAATTCCAAGTGAACTTCAGACAGAGCCGCCACTGCACACACAGAACCCAAAACAACAATGTGGCCCCGCTTGGTGTGCTTATTTCCAAGTGAACTTCATACAGAGCCGCCACTGCATACAATGATCAAGAGCAACAATGGGGATCTTACTACATTATTCATCATTTATAAGCAAATCAATGAGTGGTTTGAGATTGAGAGCCCAAGAGCCAGAGTGGGTGAGAGGGGGGCCTGGGAAGGAAGGAAGGAGTGTTCTTTAGAGTTACAAGGGGTTGCTGTAGCTCTCGTTGAGAGAGATTCTATCTTCTAAGACTAAGAGGTAGTAAGGGTAGATGGACTGGGTGATACAAACATTGCTGAGATGGATTTGATTATTGTGAATATGAGACACACACACATACAAAGACACACACACACACACACACACAGAGTATGTGTGTGTTTCGGAAGAGAGAAAGAAAGAAATAGAGAAAGAGAGAGAGAGAGAGAGAGAGAGAGAGAGAGAGAGAGAGGGGCGGGGGGGGGGGGGGGGGTGATTGTGTTCTTGTGTGTGTGTGTGTATGTGTGTGTGTGTAAGTGTGTGTGTGTGTGAGAGAGAGAGGCGGGGGGGGGGGGGGTGATTGTGTTCTTTGTGTGTGTGTGTATGTGTGTGTGTGTATGTGTGTGTGTGTAAGTGTGTGTGTGTGTGTGAGAGAGAGAGAGGGGAGGGGCGGGGGGGGGGGGTGATTGTGTTCTTTGTGTGTGTGTGTGTATGTGTGTGTGTGTGTAAGTGTGTGTGTGTGTGAGAGAGAGAGAGGCGGGGGGGGGGTGATTGTGTTCTTTGTGTGTGTGTGTGTGTATGTGTGTGTGTAAGTGTGTGTGTGTGTGTGTGTGAGAGAGAGAGGCGGGGGGGGGGTGGTGGGTGGTGTTGTGTTGTGTGTGTGTGTGTATGTGTGTGGAGGTGGTGTGTGTTGTGTGTGTGTGTTGGAGAGGAGAGGGGGGGGGGGGGGTGTGATTTTGTGTGTGTGTGTGTTTGTGTGTGTGTGTAGTGTGTGTGTGTGTGTGTGTGTGTGTGGGAGAGAGAGGAGGGGCGGGGGGGGGGGGTGATTGTGTTCTTTGTGTGTGTGTACGTGTGTGTGTGTGTGTGAGAGAGAGAGGCGGGGGGGGCGTGATTGTGTTCTTTGTGTGTGTGTGTGTGTATGTGTGTGTGTAAGTGTGTGTGTGTGTATAAGTGTGTGTGTGTGTGTGAGAGAGAGAGAGAGAGGCGGGGGGGGGGGGGTGTGGGTGTGTGTTCTTTGTGTGTGTGTGTATATGTGTGTGTGTATGTGTGTGTGTGTGAGAGAGAGAGAGAGAGAGAGAGAGAGAGAGAGGAAGAGCGTGTGTGTGAGTTTGTTTCCCGATACCTCAGTTGGTAGAGCACTCACTTCTCACGATAAGGGATCGAGAACGAAACGGGGTGCAGTCGAGATTTATTTTACCGACACCCCCCCCCCCCCCTTGTCCATCCAGCATGATTGGGTAGCTGGATTTGTTAGATTTGGCAGAAAGTACTTTGCGTACTATCTAAATAGGTAGCATCCAATTGCTATTGTCCGTTTTACGCTATAAAAACCGGGATAAACTTCGGCTCCATGGCTCTAAAGGACTACTTTCATTGTCGTCCTGTACCCGTGAGAAAAACAGAATGTCCAAAGTGGGAGTGACCGGTCTTCAATGACCACCACTCTCGTTGACACGGATAAGAGCTTGTTGTCTTTGACCACGTATGACCAAATCCCCTTAACAAGCGACAGGACGATTTCCTCAATTACAACAACCAATGGTCAAGATCATGTGACCCATCGTCTCAAAACGGTGTGAACATGATGCAACTCGGCTCTTGTTGTTGACAGAAATTTGCAGGTTTTTGTGTCTGAGTGATGGTTCTCTGAGGGAATAATTATTTATTTTCTACACCCCAATAAGGGATTGTAGAATTGGAGGCGAGGTCAACTCACTCAATCCTAG
>NC_088362.1:5689926-5697426 GCF_034508935.2 Berghia stephanieae
ATAAGCGGCCTTCGCATCCATTGCGAGTTGCGAACGCACCTTGTGACACATTACATACTTTACAATACACCTTTAAAAAAAATATGCATTACATACTTTACAATACACCTTTAAAAAATAAACATTACATACTTTACAATACACCTTTTAAAAAATCAGCTCTGAGAGACAAGATTTTACTTTGCACAAAATTTACAATTATTCGTGTTTCTACACTCGTTGGAATTTGGCTGTGCGAAAGTTTAACTAAATGAAATCTGAAAGATTGCCTCATTTTAATTGAGATAAACCAAAATCCAAATTATTAAAAAAAAAATTATTTTCACCCATCCAATAAGTGAACACACTTAATATCGCTGAACCTTTGTGTCAAGTCGAGAAGGCCCCATTCCGCCTAATAGCCAACGATGCTACTCCGGTGGGTGACTTCGTATAGTATGAAGTCCTAGTGCTACACGCAATCACGAGAGGTACAGAATTGAATAGAACCATCGTAATAGGAAATTGGATAATGAATGTAAATCTGCCTATAATATCATTATCAGTTTACACCACAAGGTTTGAAGCGTTACCTTGGTAACCTAACATTCGTTTTTTATAACAACCAATGATATGACGATCGGTAGTCAGGGGCATTCTCAAATCGACCAATCAGAGTGAAGCGTTTGGAAATTTGGGTAATTAACGAGAAAATAGGAACAAGTGTAAACATTATAGATACGTCATGCAGGATTTTTTTTTCTTCTATCCCGTGGGGTTTCCGCAGGTGGTTTCGGTGATGCGGTCCCCAGTTGTAAATCGTTTTGGGAGTTTCTCATGAGATTTTGAATTGGCGTGTCGAACCCATGCTGGGATTTTGTCATGTTTTCTATCGGTGTGAATCGTGACTTTGGTGTAAATAATATTAATGTCAGTTTAAATAGTAGAGTTTACGGTGGGTGGGTGGGTGGGTGGGTGGTTGGATGGATGATGGATGGGTGGGTGGATAAATGGATGGTTTGTGGGCTGTTTGTTGGAGATGGTGGGGCAGATTGTGCGCAGATTTCACGAGTTTGTTGGGGGGGGGGGGGGGGGTGATTTGGGATTAAGGATTGTTGGTAGAAAATAGAAATATAGAGGATGGGAAGTGTGAATGGTAGAAAGATAGATGGGGTCCCAAGCCAATAGCAACACATACCATATAAGAGTAGACCTATAAGGCGATAATACAACTATTTTCCCCCCGCAAAGACAAGGTGGTTGACGGCCAAATACTCATTTTACACCCGAGTCAGGTGAAAGAATGCGATATTCAAAGAACAGTGCCAGCTATGAGTAGACTCTGCATAAGACGCGCATCTTTGCGCCATTCAGAGAGAGAGAGAGAGAGAGAGAGAGAGAGAGAGAGAGAGAGAGAGAGAGGGAGAGAGAGAAAGAAAGAGAGAGCGAGAGAGAGAGAATGAGAGAGAGATAATGAGAGAGAGAGAGAATGAGAGAGAGAGAGAATGAGAGAGAGAATGAGAGAGAGAGAGAGATAGAGAATGAGAGAGAGAATGAGAGAGAGAGAGAGAATGAGAGAGAGAGAGAATGAGAGAGAGAGAATGAGAGAGAGAGAATGAGAGAGAGAGAGAATGAGAGAGAGAGAGACTCGAACTTGGGACCTTCCGGTCTGAGGCCGAGTGCCATATCAAAAGACGACAAAGCCACACAATGCTTATTGTCTTTTTTCCTCGTGTATATATATATATATATATATATATATATATATATTATATATATATATATATATATATATATATATATAATTTTTTTCCCCAGAAAATATTTACTTAATTGAATTTTAAATGTATTGTATGTGACATATTATTGATGATGTATTGATGCCCTTTTATGCTCTTAATTGTTTTGATATTTTGGTTGAATTGTATTTGAATTTTAAAGCGCTTTGAGGTTTCGACGCGATATAAATATGCTTATATATATATATATATATATATATATATATATATATATATATATATATATATATATATATATATATTATCCGTGTACACGAATCTTAACCCCTATTACTCATTCTTGCGGTTCTGAATCCCAGCTGATTCATCTGAGCGTTCAATCGAGAAGGAACCTAGAGAGAATTTCCCCCTGAAGGTAGATATAAATCATAATCTATTTATTATTGTAATTTCTAGGCTTCTTAAAATATAAAGCTCAGAATGAAAGACTGGATCATCCGCTAAAGATTCAAATAGACTAGACGTTTTATTAAATGTCACCCTTCGCCTCAAAACGGTATTAAGTCGGGTTGGTTAAGATGTTGAAAACTGATTTTATAGCCAGAAATATCAGACTTGTGTTGAGTTTGTATGTTTTATTGAGGAGAATGGATACCATAGTTTAGGGTGCTAATGCCAACAATGTATACTTTTGACCAGTTTAACATTAAATTCGGCTTTTAATCATCTGGTTCGTTCCGACATAATACCGTTTTGAGACGATGGGTCACAAATATAGAAACATATTTTTAAAATCATTCAATGGGTTTAATTGAAATAGCTATGACACCCACCGTACAAATAGCCTCCGGCAGGCAGATAGTGACAGATTCCTAAGTTTCAATATTTAAAAGGTAAAATATTATATAACATAATATTCTCGCCAGATTAAATTCGCGTACAAACAAACGCACACAACTGTAAAGTCATTAACGTTTATAGTTATAGTCTGATTGATATATTATTATTTTAGTGATTATTTTACTCACAACTGTTTGGTCTTAAAACAATGACAGACAATAAAGTGACACCAATTTCACCGTACTCATGTGTAAAATGAGTACCTGGCCGTTAACAGCGTTGTTTATGTCGTGAAAAAAATTGTAAGATCGCCTAACAGGCGTCATGTTTCGTTCTACACGTTACGTGTTGCTGTTGGTCAGGGAGCCCTTGTAAAGCGCTTTGAGCACGTTAAAAAATATATTTAAAAATTTGATCTTTTTATAGAGTAATATCCACCAAATGTGCTCAAAGCGCTTTACAAGGGCAGATTTTGCGGTCTCAATGCAAACCAGTGATAGTGAATATTGCCCTATAGATAGTATGCGCTTGGCTAAAAAGCTCATAACATTGCCATCCGGAAGTATAACGGACCAACACACAAAACTGGGTGTATCCATGAACGTTAATAGTCAGGTTAATACAGTTCAGTGAGCATTACTCATAAACGCGGATGGCAAAAAAGAATAACAAAGGCCCGAGTGACGTCATCTTCGAACTATCAATATAAATGCTCTATTTAAAAATATTTTTTATTTTTTTTTATTTTATTGTTTTTAGTAGTTGAGTGGTATCTAGCGCTTGCCACTCCTTTCCGATTCATCATTTCAATGCTAACAGGACAGAAGCAGCTGTTGTTTATGATGACACTTATAATAAATAATCTATGTTTGTCGAATCGATGTATGTAAGCTACGACAGACCGAGACGAGACGAGACTGAAATGATAATATGTGGGATAATGACCATACGTCTCAATACGTCTGTTACAAATGCAAATATATTTCAAATATAAAAATATATAAAATAAACAAGTATAGATAGATAGATAGATAGATAGATAGATAGATAGATAGATAGAAGATAGAGAGAGAGAGAGAGAGAGAGAGAGAGAGGAGAGAGAGAGGAGAGAGAGAGAGAGAGAGAGAGAGAGGGTGTGTGTGGAAGAGAAATAGAGAGAAGGAGAAGAAGAAGAGAGAGTGAAAGAGAGTGAGAGAAGAGAGAGAAAGGGGGAAGAGAGAGAGAGAGAGAGAGAAGAAGAAGAAGAAGAAGAAGAAGAAGAAGAAGAAGAAGAAGAAGAAGAAGAAGAAGAAGAAGAAGAAGAAGAAGAAGAAGGCGGGAGTGGAAGAGAGAATGAGAGAGAGTGAGAGGGCGAGAGAGTGGAAGATAGTGAGAGAGATAGATTGAGAGAGAGAGAGAGAGAGAGAGAGAGAGAGAGAGAGAGAGAAAGAGAGCAGTTTGGTGTTTAGTTGAAATATCCAATACATATCGAATTTACGAGTTAGACCGACAAGCTATGATGATGAATTCAATTTTAGGTATGCATCAAGTCTTACTGCCTATTATGTTGGCATGTATGGCAGCAACGGAGGACCCCCCCCCCCCCCCCCCCCCCCCCCCTCTTCTTTGTGCGGCTATGTGGTCTAGTGGTATGACACTCGCTTTCGGATCGGAAGGACCTGGGTTCGAGCCTCGCGCTCGGCGCATTGTTGAGTCCTTGAAAAAGGCTCTTTACTCACATTCTCTGACCGTACTCAGGTGTAAAATGAGTACCTGGCCGTTAACAGCGTTGTCTTTGTCCGAAAAAATTTTAATATCGCCTAACAGGTGTTATTTTCCGTCCTACATGTTAAATGTTGCTGTTGACCAGGGACCCATTGTAAAGCGATTTGAGCACGTTTAGTGGATAGTGCGCTATATAAAAGCTCAATCTAGAAAAAAAAATTTTCTTCTGTCCCTGGCCATCTTCAGAGAGCTCCAGGGCCCCCCCCCCCCCCCTCTCCCTCAATCCAATGGTTCTCTTCCAAGTTGTGTCCAGACCTTCCTCTTCTCCTTCATTCAGGGTGTCCAGTGTAGGGAAGTTTTCCTGATGTTTCATAACTCTTCTCCATATCGATCCATCTTCATCTCCTTCTCATCATAGAAATGAAATGAAAGTCTGCTAGATCATGTATAAGTTTACCCAGACAAAATAACGTTTTGAATCGACTGGTCACAATTATGGATTGGCGAGAATAAAAACTATGTTTAACTCTTTCCTTACCAGCCATTTTCAAGAAAACGTCGCATCCAACTAACACAAAAATATATTGTATACAATAATAGCATAAAGTTGTGATAATATTTTTAGGAAAACGGTGTGTAGAAACATGTTCATTGTTATTTAATGTTGTTTTGATGTAATAATAGAAATTTGAATAAGATAATATTGATGGTTGTCTATCGTACGAAGTGCGACATGTAGTTGGAAGCGAATTTTTTTTTTTAAAGTTTGGGCAAAACACAATCAGGCTTTAAATCCGGAATTTTTGATGTTTTTTTTGTGGCTCCGTTGAGTTAATAAGGATTTGCGGAGACCTTCGTAGACTCAATTTATGTTGAGTTGGTCAAGATATATAAATTTTCTCAGCATAATAATATTGGTATCCTGTTCTTAGATAAAACCATACAATACTTTTAATTTCCAAATATGTTCTGGCTATAAATTCAATTTTCAACATCTTAACCATCCCGACTTAATACCGTTTTGAGGCGAAGGGTCACAATTGGAAAAGATAATTGCAACCACAAGGGCAACTTAACCCGGATCAAGTTCGTATCAAAGTTCTATTTATTTTAAAAATTGCATTGATGTATTTTCCTCAAATTTGAAGGGATTAAATTAACTTTAGAAGGAAATGCCCTTTTTGAAAATAACTGAGGAGTGAAAATAATCTGACGCAGAAGTGGGCTAAGAAAATCGTTTTGTTTGTCTTTGTTTTTGTTTTTATTTTGTTTTGTTTTGTTTTGGGAATTTAATTTTATAAATATTTTTTTTAAGGGAGTGATTGTTTGAGACCCACCTCTGTAGTATGTCATTTGATTTGCCGCCTAATGTCAGGTTCACCCAGACCTCATAAAATGTGCGGCTATGTGGTCTAGTGGTATGACACTCGCCTTCGGATTGGAAGGTCCTCGGTTCGAGTCCCGCTCTTAGTGGTAAATAGTTGAGTCCGTGGAAAAGGCTCATTACTCGCATTCTCTCACCATACTCAGGTGTAAAATGAGTACCTGGTCGTGAACAAAGTTATCTATGTCCAAAATATGAGTAATATCGCCCAACAGGCGTCATGTTTGGTCCTACATGTCAATCGTTCCTGCTCGCGAGGGACCCCACTGTAAAGCGTTCTGAGAGAGGATATTGCGCTATAATATAAAAACTTTTTGTAAAAATGAATTTAAGGAACTAGGTATAATATGTCTCTTTGATTTCTGCGGCTATGTGATCTAGAGGTATGACACTCGCTTTCGGATCGGATGGTCCTGGGGTTCGAGCCTCGCGCTTGGTGCATATTTGTGTCCTTGGAAAAGGCTCTTTACTCACATCCTGTCACCGTACTCAGGTGTAAAATGAGTACCTGGCCGTTAACAGCTTTGTCTTTATCCGAAAAATTGTAATATCGCCTAACAGGCGTCATGTCCCGTCCTACATGTTAAATGTTGCTGTTGGCCAGGGACCCCTTGTAAAGCGCTTTGATGTGGCTTGTTGACTTCAGATAGACGGTGTTTCGTCTTATCAAAAAAGTCAAGCGATGTTAAGTGTGATCAATGACTGGATGGGTGGTATTGTGGAAAATTCTGGTCCCGACGTTGTGTCACTTTACACACATTATCCTACTCGACTCAAGTGTGAATGTGTAGTAGGGACGGATATTGTAGAAAGGGGGGGGGGGGCATTGTGACTCAGCGGTCCGGTCTTTACTTCGTACCCAAAAGGTACCGAGTTCGACTACCCACCTCGTTGTGTGGCCTTGAGCAAGTCACCTCGCCTTAGCTTAGATCACTTTGCGGCGCTGCACTGCGGCTAACGCCTGGGTTATTCCCTTGGAATATACCCTAAAGACAAATTTCCCCTTGGGGATGAATAAAGAGAATTCCATTTCATTTCATTCGTTACACTAAAAAAAAAAACCGATACGGACTGTAATACTAGAGTATGAAATTGAAATGTTATCGTTCCGTATGACCTGCAGGGGATAATAAATGAGAAATTTATGAAGCGCATTGAACATGATGAATCCATGAAATTGTATTATATAAATGTTGATATTTATTTTATTTGATTTTAATATAAATCGTCTAGTAGTTAATTTATTATTATAATATATGAGCGTGGGAAAAATTCGAATGGATAGATATATTACATAAAACCATAGAAAAGGTCTTCAAATTCATGGTTCATGATAAATGATTTGAATAGAATGTAACGGTGCAAATAAAACCGTTTGTCAACATAAAGGATGGGATGTATTATTGTGTGTGCTTGCGTATCCGTCTCAGTGATTCTATTCAACCATACAGACAGACGGATGCGTGGGAGATTTCCGCTGAAATACGCCAGGAATCTTTGATCTTCTATTTGTAACTGTACACATGTTAAGATAAAACACACATACACACACAGACACACACACACACACACACACACACACACATATATATATATATATATATATATATATATATATACATATACATCTTACACATATACATAATCATTCTTACCTTGCACACACGCAAACACACACACACGCACATATACACGCTCACAAACCCACACAAACATAAACATAATAAAACACACACTTACACATACAAACACAAACACAATCAAACACACACACAAACACAAGCATACATACACGCACACAAACACACACAAACATAAACATAAGCACACACACAAACACACACATACACACAC
>NC_088362.1:5702426-5706916 GCF_034508935.2 Berghia stephanieae
CTACTACTACTACTACTGCTGCTGCTGCTACTACTACTATTACTACTAGTACTACTACTACTACTACTACTACTACTACTACAACTACTACTACTACTACTACTACTACTACTACTACTACTAACTACTACTATCTACTACTACTACTGCTGCTGCTACTACTACTATTACTACTAGTCTCTACTACTACTATACTACTATACTACTACTACTACTACTACTACTACTACTACTACTACTACTACTACTGCTGCTGCTGCTGCTACTACTACTATTACTACTAGTACTACTACTACTACTACTACTACTACTACTACTACTACTACTACTACTACTACTTCTACTACTACTGCCTGCTACTACTACTTCTACTACTACCACTACTACTACTACTACTACTACTACTACTACTACTACTACTACTACTACTACTACTACTACGACTACTACATGACTCTTCCACCCCACCCCCCCACCCTTCTCTTTCCTGTTCACTCTTGATGTGTCACAATTCGCTGAACAAAACTACTTTGTTATATGTTAGGACGGATGACATCGACAGCGGAAGGCTTTAAGGTAAGTAGATAAGTCAAATCAATCAGTTTAATCTAAGAGTCACATTTCGGCCCCTCGACTTGTCGCCGCTTTGATTTGAAATGCCACAAATTGTATGTTGTTAAAGTTTGAATGTTTTCATGTTTGATTGTTGTGCGGCTATGTGGTCTAGTTGTATGACACTCGCTTTCCGATCGGAATGTCCTGGGTTCGAGCCTCGCGTTCGGCGCATAGTTGAGTCCCTGGAAAAGACTCTTTACTCACATTCTCTCACCGTACTCAGGTGTGTAAAATGAGTACCTGGCCGTTAACAGCGTTGTCTTTGTCCGGAAAATTGTAATATCGCCTAATGGGTGTCATGTCTCGTTCTACATGTTAAATGTTGTTGTTGACCAGGGACCCCTTGTAAAGCGCTTTGAGTACATTTAAACAATAAAATAAAAAATAAAAATAAAATTCCCTTTATTCATCCCATAGGGGAAATTTGTCTCTAGGGTCTATCCCAAGGGAAGACTGGAATAATCCAGGCGTCCGCCGCAGTGTAGCGCCGCAAACTGAGCTAGGGCGAGGTGACTTGCTCAAGGCCACACAACGCAGCGGGTATTCGAACTCATTACCTTTCGGTACGAAGCAAAGACTGTACCACGTACCACTGAGCCACGCTGTCCCACATAGTGGATATTGCGCTATATAAAAGCTCTATTTTTATATTAAAAAAAAAATTTTTGTTGTTGTTATATAAACTATGACTTCTTGTTCTTCCAACAGGGTGTGTGTACTGTGATCGTTACGCATCACCAGCGACAACTCCCTACAAACAATTATTCATTATATAACTTCAATATACAGTATATTATATTGTGTGTTATAAAGGATGATAACGGATTGTGGAGCAAGGTCGGTTGTTATCTCCTCGAGTTCTCACGGGCACCGGGTAAAGCCAAACAAACCGTATCGAACAGTTTTTGTGAAAAAAAAAACAAACAAACAAGCAAACAAAACATAAACATTATTTTTTTTTTCGATCGTGTGACCCGCCACCTTGTGACACTAACAGGGCTCTAGATGCCAAAGATTGGATGTTTTCATGTTTGATTGTTGTGAAGGAAAATTTTCTTTCATACTGGGAAAATAACTTTAAAAATTTACATTTTGTCCCAATCTCCATGAAGAGAGATAGGGAGAGAGAGTTTGTCATCGAATATTGAGTTTATATTGCGCAATATCCACTAAACGTGCTCAAAGCGCTTTACAAGGGGTCCTGGTCAACAGCAACATTTAACATATAGGACGGGACATGACACCTGTTAGGCGATATTGCAATTTTTCGGACAAAGACAATGCTGTTAACGTCCAGGTATTCATTTTACACCTGAGTACGGTGAGATAATTCGAGTAAAGTGCCTTTTCCGAGGACTCAACTATGCGCCGAGCGCGAGGCTCGAACCCGGGACCTTCCGATCCGAAAGCGAGTGTCATACCACTAGACCACATAGCCGCACTGGGAATAGCGTCCTCTCCAAATGGTGACAAGACATAGTACATGTACAAATTGCGGAAATGTCCGATTTTAATAGCCTTCCTTATGGCTCAGAAAGACTGCTTGCTACACCACCGTGCTTTAACGAAACTTCAACCAGTTCATTACCGTACTCTAGAAAAAAAACAAAAACACGTATTAAAAAATTTGGCCAGAAAACTCGTCCTTCTAATATCTCTCGATCTTCACGACCTTTATCTTGTCAAAAAGTCTGAAACCTGGGACCTCGTGAAGTCCCAGGATTGAGAGTTTTTGCCAAGATGATGGTACTTTAAATCGATCGATATTTGAAGGACGAGTTTTCTGGCCACCTTTTTAAAAAATATGTGTCTTCCGAGAGTACGGCAGTTAACTTGTTAATGATATTATTATGGCCTTGTATCATCTTGTTCACCTCGATATAATACCGTTTTGATGCGGTCGAACACATAATATCATAATAGATGAAACACAACCCAGGTGCACATATTAACCAGACGTAGTTATGGACTGGATTTCACATTGCTGAAATAATTAACAATATTAAATAGAATGTAAGCTTCAATTTAATATACGAAAACAAATAAAAATGGACGTTTCGGGTTTCCCCTTTATCAAGAAAACAGGACCCGAAACGTCCATTTTATCTGGTTTTTTTTTTTTTGGTATATTAAATTGAATCTTACATTCAATTTCACATTGTTATTTATTTCTTCGAACTTCGTGCAGCAACATTTACATTGCGATAGTTTGAGAATATTATTTCAATACAGCGATGGGCCCATAACAATGTGAGTTATCAGACTTGCAAATATCTTTACGTTGGTTCATAACAATTTGGGTTGTCGGACCTGAAAATATCTTACGTTGGTTCATAACAATTTGGGTTGTCGGACCTGAAAATATCTTACGTTGGTTCATAACAATTTGGGTTGTCAGACTTGCAAATATCTTTACGTTGGTTCATAACAATTTGGGTTGTCAGACTTGCAAATATCTTACGTTGGTTCATAACAATTTGGGTTGTCAGACTTGCAAATATCTTACGTTGGTTCATAACAATTTGGGTTGTCAGACTTGCAAATATCTTACGTTGGTTCATAACAATTTGGGTTGTCGGACCTGCAAAAAAAGTATACTTCGAATACAACGACTCAGGCCGCACGAACAACTGCTGATTACTGTCATACAACAAAGGGAGTTAATAATACAATTTGTATACACAAATGTTCCGCTTGATTTGGAGGACAAATGTGGGAAAATTGAGCTATCCGGAGACGGTTGATTTGTGGCGGGGCGATTAAAATCATTAAAATGTCATGGTTGGATAGAAAAATTGAAGAATTCCAAACAAATTATTTTCTATTCTAACTGCTATGATTGCAGTGCGAATGTTGATAGAAGACCTTCAAACAATTAAATTAAAAACCTTTATTAGCGAAAGCCATATAACATGCGATAGAAAGCGAACAAACAATAGAAAATGTTATAGAAAAGGCAGGAGAATTTTAATTGAATCTATTTGAAACATAAAGAAAGAAGATTGAGTGTTCTATCTATAAACCCATAGGGGACCCACCCTTCAAAACGGTATTATGTCGGGATCCACCCCTGTAAGGGAAATTGGGAAATTTATACCACCAATATCCAACTTGGGTTTAATTTCCCCTAAGTTATGGTGGAGTAAAAAAGACTATTTAGTGCCTTAAAAAAACTTCTAAGCCCTTTTCCCAAATTTTTCCACTTTCTATCTCCCAAATTCCCCGTTTTGGGGTATAACCATCCCGACATAATACCGTTTTGAGACCGGGGGGTCACAAATGGAAAAAAAGAAGGGAAAATTTTAATTATAGAAAATAGAAATACTTTTTTCCCTAGTTTAAGAAAATTAACGCCCCCTTTGAAAATATAATAAAGAATGCCATTTCACTGCTTTCAGGAAAAGTAAAAAATCGGGAGAAACATTTTGGGCTTGGGGTTTTTTTAAAAAAATTGGGGTTTGGGGGGGGGGGGGGGGGGGGGGTAGTTTCCCTTAATTAGTCAGTTTTACAAAAACACAAAACACAAAACACCACACACCCCAAAACAACCCCACACACCCCACCCCCCCCCTTCTCCTACCCCAAAAAGCCCAAAGGCGAAAAAGTCCCATTCCCCTCAAAAGAATTCAAGAAGTTGTTTTTTGCCAAAATTTTGACAAAAACAAAAAACCCTTTTAAAAAAGCAAATTTTGGTTGGGTGACCTTTTTACTTTGAATAGGGTGGGGCGATCCCTGGGAAATCCAGTTTCCTTTTTTAACCCGGGAGAGTCCCGGGGAAACGCAAAAAAACCCCCTTTTTTGGAATATCGGAAAAGTTCACTGTCGGGAAAAGCCAATTGTAAAAAACGCCAAAAAAATTGGATTAAAAAAAAACA
>NC_088362.1:5707016-5725398 GCF_034508935.2 Berghia stephanieae
CCATAAATTACCCCCTCCATTTTCTAAATAAAAAAAGAACGAATCGGAGCATCTCACGTGTGATGATGGGTTGTACTAAATAATATTGACTCTTATCAATGCCCTCAACGCCCTCATCAATTCTTCGGAGTTCACAGCTATACCAGCACTGGACAGAGGCCATGTGCGGCTATGTGGTCTAGTGGTATGACACTCGCTTTCGGATCGGAAGGTCCTGGGTTCGATCCTCTCTCTCGGCGCATAGTTGAGTCCTTGGAGAAGGCTCTTACTCACATTATCTCACCGTACTCAGGTGTAAAATGAGTACCTGTCCGTTAACAGCGTTGTCTATGTCCTAAAAATTTGTAATATCGCCTGACAGGCGTCATGTCTCGTCCTACATGTTGTTATGTGTTGCTGTTGGCCAGGGACCCCTTGCAAAGCGCTTTGAGCACGTTTAGTGGATATTGCGCTATATAAAAGCTCAAGCTTTTTTTTTTTTGTACTAAATAATATTGACTCTAATCAATGACCTTAACGCCCTCATCAATTCTTCGGAGTTCACAGCTACCACCAGCAATGCCAAGCACTGGACAGGGGCCATGCTTCAAACACGTCTGACATCCACCCACACCACACGGGCCATGCTGGGGGCCATTAGACCCCCCTAATGTTGTGAAACATGCACACCTTTTTTTTTTTCCTTCCACGCACGCCGTAATTGACACATCGACTTTAATTATAGCGCGTCCGTCCACAGACGAGGGTATTCTCTATGCGTCTATCCAAGGTGGCCGGCCACAATTATTATACCCCCTCCCCCCCCGAGAGTAAACAGGCACAGGCATTCTTTGTCAGTGGCAGTTCAGTCAGTCTTGCTTGACCTCCTTGACCACCACAGTGCCAAACTGCCGCCCTTTGCCCTCCCCCCCCCCCCCCAACCTCCATCCCTCAGCCAATCCCAATTGCTCTCAGTCACGATAATCACCCTCCATCACCGATTCCAACACGATAATCTAGAGATTAGTATCGTGATTATAATCGGAGGTTTTTGAGCAACTCGATACTTGTAATCGTATTCACCTATCATGACGAACTATGACGTCATAAAGACCTTTACAACAACAACACCAAAAAAATCTCCCAACCAATAATTTGCTAGAGCAGATGTAATGGTGAATTAATTCTCATATCAAATGTCATTTATATAGCGCATTTCTACGTAATTACCTTGCTCAACGCGGTTCACAATGTTTCATTTCTTCCTCCTGTAGTCAATACAGAACCATTTTTTTTCATTTTGTATTGTACCAGTCGTCTGTTAGGCGTTCTTTTTCAATATCAACATTTTATACGAGTAGGTTTAGTGGATATTGCGCTATATAAAAGCTCAAATAAAATAACAAAACATCGTTTATTGAACACATGACAAATGACCCAAAAGAATCTGATTGGAGAATAAAATAATGTGATCTGCTCTCATAAAAAAGGAAAAATCTAAGAAATATTTAAAAAAAAATTGAACTCCATTGAAATGGTAGTCGCATCTAATATACCACTTTCTTTGGTGAACTTGACTGGGTCTTCAAATCTATACACACATTCTCGTAGATCTAAACCTGTCTAAATAATGAAGAAGTGATAATGACTTGGAAAAAAAAATATCTCGCTGTCAAGGGGTTCAGATTCTGATTGTCAATGAACAGTAGCCTTTAAAAAATGGTGTTGAACCCTCAAATTTATAACAATATTCCTCAACACTGTTGTACTCTGGAAAAACCCATATAATTTTAAAATTTGGTCAGAAAACTCGTCCTTCAAATTATATCGATCGATTTAAATGACCCTCATCTTGGCAAAAAAAAAAACAAACAAAACAACAAAAACAAAAAAAAAAAAAACAAACAAAACAAAACAAGCAAAAATAAAAAAAAAACACCTCTCAAACCTGGGACTTCGCGATGATCGATATTTGAAGGACGAGTTTTCTGGCAATTTTTTTTTTTTTTAATAATATGAGTTTTTTTCCAGAGTCCGGCAGATTGAAGGATGACACTTTTAGGTAAAAATTCCATTAATGATTACAATAATTGGAGCCCGCCTTGCATTACAGACCAACCACAGCAGCATTTGGCAGCCAGTGTCATGACATCTCTGTTAATTCCTATTGGATTTTGTGGGCTGGATAAGAGAATAAGGTGTGATAGAGACGGACGGGTGGTGTCAGGGGCCATTACTCAATTATTGTGACGTTTTACTGTCATTCTGATGACGTCATTGGTATAATAGTAGCATTGACATAGCGACACTGTTTGACGTAACAACAGCGGGCCGTGACCAATGTCACCAATCCGGGGTGTCTAGAAAACACTCGGTAACACGTGACAGTGGCCCATACATACTAATGTTCGAAACCTAATTAAAAATTCGAAGTTGGTGGAAAGTGAGACAGTGTCAGTTTTGAGGCAGGACGATGACACATAAATCCATAAGTCAAAAGATGGAAATTAAAAGGGGACATAACTGTCGATATTGTAACATGATGGGGGAGTGATACTGATATTGATATTAATACGAATTTTTAAGGAGTTTTTTAGATGAAAGATAATACGAGTTGGATTCATCGATCATGTGATATGACGTCATAAAAAGGTGTCACTTTGACTGCTTTTGAACCTGGCATTAAATTCAATGATTTTGATTATATTCGATTACAGTACCTGTCCAAAGTGCGGCTATAAGGGCTTGTGGTATGACACTCGCTTTCGGATCGGAAGCTCCTGGGTTCGAGCCTCGCTTGGAGCATAGTTAGTTGAGTCCTTGGAAAAGGCTCTTTACTCACATTCTCTCATCGTACTCATGAATAAAATGAGTATCTGGCCGTTAACAGCGTAATCTATGTTTGATAAATAGTAATAATATCGCCTAATAGGCGTCATGTCTCGTGTTCTATATGTTACGTGTTGCTGTTGGTCAGGGACCCCCTGTAAAGTGATTTGAGCAAATTTCGTGGATATTGCGCTAAATAAAAGCTCTTTTTTTAAAAGAATGCAACGGCAAGAGAGCATTTTTGGCCTGGTACTGGTACCACACCTATGCAGACGAAGCTATTTATTGGAGCCGAGGAGGACAACGCCTTCCATCAACAACTCGACATTTAAACGTGAAGACAATAATATCATTATAATTATAATGAGGGGGGAATGAGCTAGAAGAAGAAGGATAGTATAGAAGGAACGAAATTGTCGCCACTCGGCTCTTTGCTATTATTTTTTAGCCAGTCATTTTTATGATTAGTTCTCACTAAACTATATAAATCAGACTATTGATAGTATGCGCTTGGCTAAGAAGCTCACAACATTGCCATCTGGAAGTATAACGGACCAACACACAAGACAGAAATGGGGGGGAGGGGGGGGAGAGAAAAGAAACAGAGCTAAAGCAAAAGAGAGAGAGAGAGAGAAAGAGAGAGAGAGAGAGAGAGTGATAGAGAGATAGAGAGAGAGAGACATAGAGAGAGAGAGAGAGACATAGAGAGAGAGACATAGAGAGAGAGACATAGAGAGAGAGAGACATAGAGAGAGAGAGAAAAAAAAAGAGAGAGAGAGAGACAGACACACAGAAAGAGAGACAGACAGACACACACAGAAAGAGAGAGAGAGAGAGAGAGAGAGAGAGAAAAAAAAAAAAAAAAAAAAAAAAAAGAGAGAGAGAGAGAGAGAGAGAGAGAGAGAGAGAGAGAGAGAGAGAGAGAGAGATTGGATGAAGCCATGGCCATGCTATCTATAGATTGCTATGAGCAGTGGCCAATGAAGCAATGATATCTTTAGGAAACCTCGATTAAGACCACCCCTTGTGATTTACGGATGTTGAACATGTTAAAACACAATCCAGCATACACACCAATATGTGACCCTCCGTCTCAAAACGGTATTAGACAGATTGCGCATCAGGGCGCTAACGGGGCCGATTAGAGATAGACGACGATTGGGATTGTTTGGAAGCTTTAACCCTTTGCCCACTAGTCATTATGACATCCGAAATGCTATCGCCTTCTACATCTACGCCAGAACAGAAATAGAGGGTGGAGCCTACCATGATATAACATTTTATGGAGCCCTAATTTCGTCATATCAGTTCTGTCCACTGACAGGTGGGTGGTGTGTGCGTCTGCGTGGGAAAGGGTAAGCAAAATTTAACACCTACTCGCTAGCCGCCAAGGATTACGTATTCATTTCCAGAGCAGTCAATTGGGTATTTAAAAAAATAATGACAAATAATCTTATCGCGATAAATTTGAAAACCTCATTGTTGGAATCAGCTTGAAAAGTGGAGAAAGATTGTCTTTGTCTCATAAAAATCGGTCTAGAAATAACCTTTTTTGTAATATATTTGATTTTGAAAATAGCTTTCTCAAATTTTATAATTTTATGATAATTTCCTTATTTTCCGGTCGATGTTCTTGATTTATATATCGTCTTTCATTTCTCAATGAGACGAACGCACTGATGTAACTCGATTGATTCAAGAGTTTAAAACACAGATTTCGAGTTTTGATTGTGAGTCCAGCCGTACTAAGAATTCACGAGCGTCGAGATATGACGTAACTATATATACAAGACCTCGTTCTCCACGCCACAGTAGGACTTCCATTCATCGCTTTCGGTCAACCGTTGTCTTTGAAGTTACACAACATATACCGCCTGTGATGCCTTTACATAAATCAAGGGCTGAGCTGACTCATGTTGACAAGCGAGCTATCAAAAGAGCAATCCGTTGATTGGTCAAAAACTCAGGATTTCATATAAGGACATAAGTTCTTGAAAGCGATATCCACCCACCTGTCAGTGGACAGAACTGATATGATGAAATTAGGGATCCATAAAATGTTATATCATGGTAGGCTCCACCCTCTATTTCTATTCTGGCGTAGATGTATAAGGCGATAGCATTTCGGATGTCATAATGACTAGTGGGCAAAGGGTTAAAGCTTCCAAACAATCCCAATCGTCGTCTATCTCTAACGGACCCGTTGGCGCCCTGTCGCGCAAACTCAGTATTATGTCGGGAGGATTCAGACCCCAAAAAGTGAATTTAGAGATAAAATTATGAGAAATTGGAGCTTAGAAGTTTTTGCAATGCAAGAAATAGTCTTTATACTACACTATAACGTACAGAAATTAAACCCAAGTTGGATATTTGTGACTATGAATTCAATTTCCCTTACCGAGTGGATCCCGACATAGTACCACTTTGATACGGTGGGTCACATATACACTGACATGATACTCCATACTGACACTCTGAAACATCTGGGTTTTACTGTCATCATTCACATACGAAAATAATGGAGATAAACTCAGACAAATAAGAGAAATGAGGTGAGCGAGGAACACCTGGTATGCTAGTGCTTGGGGTGATTATTGCACCTTCAAACCCCACCACCGCCGCGAAAAATTTTTTTATTCTCTATTGTCTCTCACCTGCCAGGCGGAGTTGTCGTACCAATAAGGTCGCAGGTTCAAACCCCACCACCGACGCGAAAAAATTTTTTATTCTCTATTGTCTTCTGGCACTTTTCTACTCACTTCATATATTGCACCTTCTATAGACCTCCCTCTGGGCGGCATCGGAAAATATGGTCGCCTCGACATTCCATGGAGGAAATAATAGCATCATAGATATACCGTGCTTTACAAGGAGTACCTGGTCAACGTCAACAGTTAACATGTAGGACGGGACATGCCGCCTGTTAGGCGATACTACAATTTTTCGGACAAAGACAACGCTGTTAACGGCCTTGTACTCATTTTACACCTGAGTACGGTGAGTAAAGAGCCTTTTCCAAGGACTCAACTATGCGCCGAGCGCGAGGCTCGAACCCAGGACCTTCCGATCCGAAAGCGAGTGTCATACCACTATTGCACCTTCTATAGACCTCCCTCTGGGCGGCATCGGAAGATATTGTAACCTCGGAATTCCATGGAAGAAATAATCTCATAGATATACCGTCAAAGATCTGATGTCATAAGTAGTCTCTCCAAGACCCTCTATATAGCTATAGATAGTATGCGCTTGGCTAAGAAGCTCAAAGCATTGCCATCCGGAAGTGTAACGAACCAACACACAAAACTATAACTATGTGTAACCATGAACTTTTATAGTCGGGGAAATACAGTTTAGTGAGTATCACTCACAAACGCGATGGCAAAATACAATAACAAAGGCTTGAGTGACGTCATCTTCGAATTATCTATATAGAAGGCCTTGGTCACTCCCGTTATCCATGGGAGCATAGTAAGGGTGAATAATCTGGCCTAAAGACCCCCCCCCCCCCCCCCCCCCAAAAAAAAAAAAAAAAAAAACAAAAAAAAACAAAAAAAACTAGCAAATAGAAGGAAAAACAAGCAAACAATCCGAAAGTGTCTGAAGCACCCCCCCCCCCCCCCCCAAAAAAAAAAACAAAAAAAAAAAAAAAAACCAACAACCCCCCCCCCCCCCCCCAAAAAAAAAAAACAAAAAAAAAAAAAAACCAACAACCCCCCCCCCCCCCCCCCAAAAAAAAAAAACAAAAAAAAAAAAAACCAACAACCCCCCCCCCCCCCCCCCCCCCCAAAAAAAAAAAAACAAAAAAAAAACAAAAAACCAACAACCCCCCCCCCCCCAAAAAAAAAAAAAGACAACCAAAAAAACCCCCAACCAAACAAAATAAAAAAAAAAAAAAACAAAAAAACAAGCAAATAGAAAGAAAATTAAACAAACAATCCGAAAGTGACTGAAGCCAAGCTTGATTCCTAGACCCCCGAGTTGGAATAGATACCACTCGCCCCTCCGAAAATAATTACATGTTCTAGCAAGCCATTGTTTTCGGAATTAATGATAAAGTTGTTTTTTTTTCCTCCAGAAAAATGAGTGGAGCAGGCACTTATTTTGATAATAACCAGAAATGAAGTGAGTAGAAAAGTGTCAGAAGACAACAGAGAATAAAAACTTTCCTGCGATGAGGATTTGAACCTACGACCCATCTGTTACGGCAAATCCGCCTTGCAACGAGAGGAACACTCTATAATCGGTGCCATCCACACTCCTAATAATCATAATCTTTTGTGCGGCTATGTGGTGTAGTGGTATGACACTCGCTTTCGGATCGGAAGGTCCTGGGTCGAGCCTCGCGCTCGACGCATAGTTGAGTCCTTTGAAAAGGCTCTTTACTCACATTCTCTCACCGTACTCAGGTTTAAAATGAGTACCAGGCCGTTAACAACGTTTTCTCTGTCCGAAAAACTGTAATATCGCCTAACAGGCGGAATGTCCCGTCCTACATGTTAAATGTTGCTGTTGACCTTGTAAAGCGCCTTGAGCACCTTTAGTGGATATTGCGCTATATAAAAGCTCAATTATTATTATTATTATTATTATTATTATTATTATTATTATTATTATTATTATTATTATTATTATTATTATTATTAATATTATTTATAATTATTATTATTATTATCTATTATCTGTTCCCTTCTTTTAAAAAAAATATTTTATGGCATTCATGTTTAAGAGAATCAATTCATAAAAACACTTACACCTTTGTCATGCACACAGAATAGGGAGTCTAGACTATAACTCTATAATAACATTGCTGTGGTCATCCGTGCCACTCAGTAATTTGATGCAAGAAACTTGAATCTTTCCCGATTGATGTAATCTTTGTAAGCTTGTTCCAATCAAGCAGACGGGATTAATGGCCGATTCTACTCTCACATACTCGCCATGCCACCCTAACGAGCCTTAACGACCTCCACCGGAAGTGCCAACTTATATTCACAGTTGTGTCCCTTGGGTACAGCTGGCGTGAAATCTCACGCACGGCGTCTTCGGACTTCGGACACCGGGAAATCTGTAGGAAATACAAAGGTGAAGAATGAATGTCAGATCAAGTTGTTTTGGGTTTGGATTGTAAGCAAAACATTAGAAAAACAGTACAAAATACAAAATGAAAAGACCGGAAGTTACGACTATAGATAGAACGAAGATGACGTCACTCATGTCTTTATTATTGGTTTTTGCCATCCGCGTTTGTGAGTAATTCTCACTAAACTGTATAAACCAGACTATAAACGTTCAATGTTACACATCGTTTTGTGTGTTGGCCAGTTCAGTTACACTTCCGGATGGCAATGTTGTGAACTTCTTAGACAAGCGCACACTATCTATATCATTGTATTGGACTGAAGAAATAGCCTCATAATTCTCTGGATTTGAAGTGCCAATGCCAATAGAAAAATAATTAAAACTATAAATAGGATACATTTGGGATCGTGGATAGCTCATACGGTAGAGTCACGCTCTCCCCGGCCAGGCGGAGTTGTCGTACCAGTAAGGCCACGGTTCGAACCCTCATCGCCGCCGAGAAATCTTTATTCTCTATTGTCTTCTGGCACTTTCCTACTCACTTCATTTATTGTTGTTAAATAGGATACATCTGTATTTTGAATGCCAGATAAAAAAATAAAAGGAGAAGAGACAGAAAGCCATTGGGAATTGAACCCACATCATGGACATGTCTAAATGTGACCCACCGTATCAAATCGGTATTATGTCGGGATCCACTCGGTAAGGGAAATTGAATTCATAGCCACAAATATCCAACTTGGGTTTAATTTCTGTACGTTATCGTGGAGTATAAAGACTATTTCCTGCATTGCAAAAACTTCTAAGCTCCAATTTCTCATCATTTTATCTCTAAATTCACTGTTTGGGGTCTGAATCCTCCCGACATAATAACGTTTTGAGACGGAGGGTCACAAATTGTTTAATGTGCAAGCCAATTGTATTTCATTCCATTCTATCGATTCGCCTAACTGATTAATTATACTTTATTCATTCATTCTTTCACTCATTTATATTATATTATTTTATATTATTACTCATTTACCGTTGGCTTGGGTGTCTACGTTAGTCTGGCTGATAGAAGGCTCTAGTAATGAATGACCCGAGTTTGATACGAATTTTTTTAGGATTCCTGGATAGCTCATACGGTAGAGTCACGCTCTCACCGGCCAGGCGGAGTTGTCGTACCAATAAGGTCGCGGGTTCAAACCCCACCACCGCCGCGACAAATTTTTATTCTCTATTGTCTTCTAGCACTTTTCTACTCACTTCATCTCTTTCTGGCTGATAATTCATCGCATTTATTAATGCTCGTATTAGGGGTCTAAATAACGGACTGCTTGCAATTTATGGTTATACACAGTTCTCACGCATTATTTAGATACGCATTAACCCTCTCCTTACCACCCATAGGAAAATTGTCACATTCGTTACGATGTAACCGGCAATTTTCTCATTCTGATTTCTCTTGTACATCACAAAATTTTAAGAAATGCTTTGATTACAGTTATACATACTAAACAATGTGTTGAAGAGCTTACTTGTTCCTTTTTTTGAGTAAGAAAAGTCTATTTTTGTGCTGGGTGGGTGTGAATTTTCGGGGGAAATTCTAAAAATAGCTGGCAAGGAGAGAGTTAAATCAATTCGACACTAGTTTTTTAAAATATATTTTTAAACAAAAGTTTTCCTGCATTAAAAAAAAATAATTTAAAAATAAGTTTGCTACCCATATTGACATAATATCATAATATATTTAATAGATAGATAGCACACATTTCATATTTGCCTGTCAATCATAATAAAAGAGACACACTATGTGTGTATAAGATAAACGGATTTTTCACTGTGTATCAGAGAGAAAATGATGAAAATTAATCACTTTTCTGGCTTGCACGATCTGTTTAGAAATTGTGGCAAACATTGAGGACTTCTCCTGTCTAATCTATGCTTCAATCCCATGCCACCTATAATACTGTTTTCCTTGTGTTTCTTTCCTTCATAAGACCTGCAACAACCACAAAAAAAAAAAAAAATAAAAAAAAATAAAATAATAATAGTAATAATAATAATAATAATAATAATAATAATAATAATAATAATAATAATAATAATAATAATAATAATAATAATAATAATAAACACTAATTTTTTGGCTTCAACAACAGATTTATGTATTTTTGATTAAATACAATGTGTTAAAAAGAAAAGTTTGATTCCAAAGAGCATCTACTCAGGATTTTGAAGACATACTTGAAACAGCCATGGGAAAATTGATAATTTATTATAACTATTAATTTTACTTTTGAAAACCACATTAGGCCTCTCGTTGTTACTTTTTTCCTGATACTATGCACTTTGAGACGGGTGATACCTGAAACGTAAAAGGATGAGGTTGGGAGGGGGGGGGGGGGGGAGAGGAATCATGAAACCTTGGTCTCACCACGTACTAGGCGAAATCGCAAGATCTCTTCTGTCACGACACGCGCATCTGGTTTTACTCGTGAAATTTGATCGCTGATAAGACTCGGGATAACAATTAATTACCGTAATCGAAGAAATGGCTTGGGGGGTTTTGGGAGGTTTGGAGGCTTGGCTTGGCTTGGCCGGCAGTGAAGGCGTGAAAACGTAAGCCTTTAGTGGTGGTTGGGGGGGGGGGGGGGGGGGGGGGGGGGGGGGGGGGGTGGATAGTGTTTTATATATATATATATTATACCATAGTGTGGTATTACCATTCACGATAATAATATTATACTATAGTGTTATATTATATGTACCGTATACAGTCATTATGGCACTATCAGGCCAAAGTTAAGTCGCTTGATGTCACAATTTGACAGAGGGAGGGTTGGTTGGGTGAGTTAGGACCACAGACTACTAGGATTCCTGTATTCTCTATGGTTAGGACCGTAATGTGAGACCCAATCTGACATTTTTAACAGCGTGTGAGGATAACGTACCTGTATTTAATGTTGCGTTATAATTCTTTAAAGTTCTAGGGTATCTAGTGTAGTGGAATGCATAGAGAATACAGTCTGTGGTGTAATGTCAGTGGTCAGCGTTCCCAATGAATATCGAGTCGTAAGCGTCACACACACACACACACACAACACACACACACACACACACACACGTACGTACGTAGGTGTACGCACAGAACAGGAGTCCTGTATTCTCTATGGTGTACGCAAGCGTGCGTAACGTTTTGAATATCATCCGTCGTTAATCGGTGTCCGCGCGCGTGAGTAAACAATGGACATGGGCGTATAGTTTGACGTAGTCTGGAATCAACTGACAGGGGATAAGTGTGAACTTATTATGGATGATTTGACGGGGGACGATTCAATGCAGGAATTCGTTAATAACCCGAAAATTACCAGTTTTTACCAAGCTTGATGCATGTGCCAGTGCCATGGACCAAAGAATGGTACCACTCCCCTCCCCCCCCCCCCTCCTTCCCCTCCCAAATGAAATGCGTGGCGTGTGTGACCAGAATCGGAGTTATCCGATTTTGCTTTTTAGCCACTTCCTTAATTAGCCAGGCTAACAAGGATTGATATAGCACAATAATAATAAAAGCATAAACATGTGCGGCTATGTGGTCTAGTCTAGGACTTCATATACTCTATAGATGTCACTGGCTCTAGTGGTATGGAGAGAAAAAAATAAAGTGAGTAGAAATGACTCATATATAAGGGAACAACACAAAACAAACAACGTTTCGGCCCTTGGCCTTCGTCAGGAGACAGTAAACACAAACACAAGTATGTAAATTTACAAAATATCACATTTTGTCAAATGTGGAAATAAAGTTAATGTCTAGTGGTATGACACTCGCTTTCGGATCGGAAGGTCCTGGAGTCGAGTCTTGTTCGGCGCATAGTTGAGTCCTTGGAAAAGACCCATTACTCACATTCTCTCATCGTACTCAGGTGTAAAATGAGTACCTGGCCGTCAACAGCGTTGTCTCTGTCGACAAAAAAAAATTGCAATATCTTCTAACAGCCGTCATGTTTCGTTCTACATGTTACGTGTTGCTGTTGGTCAGGGACCTTTTGTCAAGCGCCTTGAGCATGTTTATTGGATATTGCTCTATAGATAGTATGCGCTTGGCTAAGAAGCTCACAACATTGTCATCCGGAAGTTCAACGGACCAACACACAAAACTCAGTGTAATCTTGAACGTTTATAGTCTGGATAATACAGTTTTGTGAGAGTTACTCATAAACATGGATGGCAAAAAAAAAAAAAAAAAAAAAAAAAAAAAAAAAAAAAACAATAACAAAGACCTGAGTGACGTCATTTCCGTCCTATTTATATAAAAATTTTAAGTATACGAAGCTACGACTCTATCCACTGGACACCCAGTGTCTGTCCAGGTAAATGGACC
This sequence comes from Berghia stephanieae, assembly GCF_034508935.2. Lineage (NCBI taxonomy): Eukaryota > Metazoa > Mollusca > Gastropoda > Nudibranchia > Aeolidiidae > Berghia > Berghia stephanieae. The sequence continues at coordinate 5,719,270 of NC_088362.1, forward strand.
ATGACTCTAACGGTGAGGGGTTGGAATGAGGTGAGAGTCTGAGAGAGTCTGCGAGAGCCGGAAGTTGGGGGGGAGGAGGGGGAGGGAGGGGGAGGAGGGGAGGAGTATGAAAGAATAGCTATGTGGATTCTAGATCTAATCCTCTTAAGGTGATGACAGATTCACTTCACTGAACTCTGTTCGTGTCAGATGGGTATTCGAATGGGTGTGGGGGAGGGGTGGGGGGGTGGGGGGGGGCGTAGGTGAGGTACTTCTTTATACCTCCATTCTTCAAAATCTCTCCCTCTCTCTCTCTCTCTCTCTCTCTCTCTCTCTCTCTCTCTCTCTATCTCTCTATCTCTCTTGATCATTATCATTATGACTTTAATCTAGCTTTCAATCTCAATAAATACTATTGTTTAGGCTTCATCCTTCAATCAGTCCCCCCCCCCCTTCTCTCTCTCTGTCTTTCTCTCTCTCTCTCTCTCTCTCTCTCTCTCTCTCTCTCTCTCTCTATCTCTCTATCTCTCTTGATCATTATCATTATGACTTTAATCTAGCTTTCAATCTCAATAAATACTATTGTTTAGGCTTCATCCTTCAACCAGTTCCCCCCCCCCCCCTTCTCTCTCTCTGTCTTTCTCTCTCTCTCTCTCTCTCTCTCTCTCTCTCTCTCTCTCTCTCTCTCTCTCTCTCTCTTGGTCTGCTTGTCAATAAATCGCTCAATTTCATCAAACTACTTGGCTGATTATGATAATAAAATAAAGATCAAGAAAATGATGATGTTGTCGTTGCTGTTGTTGCTGATGATCGACGACGTTGATGATGATGATGATGATGATGATGATGACGACGACGATGATGATGATGATGATGATGATGATGATGATGATGATGACGAGAATGATGAAAAAAAATGGCATAGATTTAATTTTAGAAAGTCTGTTTACAAACTCGAAACTAGACACTATTTCTCTTGTTCTTTAGACTGTAGAAAAAAGCAGCGTCGGCCATGCCAATATTCCGATGCCTGAAGTCTTAACTAATCTCATATTTACTTTAGAAAGTAACCTTATTTTACTTAACAATATTAACCCTCTCCTTACTAACTATAGGAAAATCGTCACATTCGTTACGATACAACCAACATTTTTCTTATTCAAATTTCTCGTGTCCATCATAAAATTTAAAGAAAATGAACACAGTGTGTTGTAGAGCATGTTTTGCTAAAGAAATTATGTATCGCAAAAACTTTACTGCTATTGTGTCTGAGTGGTAAAAAATCAATGTTTGTGTTAGTTGGGTGTGAAGTTTTGGAGGAAATTCTGAAAATGGCTGGTAAGGAGAAAGTTAAAGGCTAGAAATTCCAAACTGTCATTCATATTTTAATGAATACAGGATTTCCCTAACCGAAAGTAGACCCCCCCCCCCCCCTTTCCTACTTTCCTAGACCGGAATGGTCACTGCCTGATAATATATCACATTCTTTTGGTAAGAGTAAGAGCTAAAGAGGATAAGGAAATGCTTACGAGGCAATTTCCTCTCTTGTGTTGTGTTGAGGTCAAAAGTGAAAGGTCACACACAATGTTATGTTTTGATTGATACAGAATGATGAATGGTGAGGATGTGGGACTCCTCAAATATCAGCCTTGTGAATAGGGATATATACATAATATGACGCCGTTTTCATGTGAGGGTGTCCGATGTCACATCTATGCGAATGGTAACAAAAAAAAAAAAAAGATGAAAAGGGGTTTGGATGTGAAACAGTATAGATAGTATGCGCTTGGCTAAGAAGCTCATAACATTGCCATCCGGAAGTATAACGGACCAACACACAAATCTGTGTGTATCCATGAACGTTTATAGTCGGGTTAATACAGTTCAGTGAGCATTACTCATAAACGCGGATGGCAAAAAAAACAAACAATAACAAAGACCTGAGTGACGTCATCTTCAAGATGTCAATGGTTGTTTCATATTGTTTTTTTTTTTGGTTTTAATGTGTGTTTGTTTTTGGTTTTGTTGTTGCTGTTTTTGTTAAAATCCTGACTATATTATCAATTGTTGAATGATGAAATAAATTTATCCTCGCATCTCATACGACACGCAACGACACATTATTTTCATAGTCTTATCCTATATCCTATATCCACATTATTATCTTTAAAAAAACCTTGAGCTTTTATATAGCGCAATATCCACTAAACGTGCTCAAAGCGCTTTACAAGGGGTCCCTGGCCAACAGCAACACATAACATGTACGACGAGACATGACGCCTGTCAGGCGATATTACAAATTTTTAGGACAGAGACAACGCTGTTAACGGCCAGGTACTCATTTTACGGTGAGAGAATGTGAGTAAAGAGCCTTCTCCAAGGACTCAACTATGCGCCGAGCGAGGCTCGAACCCAGGACCTTCCGATCCGAAAGCTAGTGTCATACCACTATACCACATAGCCGCACAAAACCTTAAAACTAGAGGAACGTTACTCTTTGTACTTTCTGTTTTATTCAATCCATCCATTGTTCCCGCTTTGGGTGGTCCGAATAATATCTTGTTGTGACGGTACGCCAAGTTCAAGGACAACGTACTTGGCGACTTGAACCATTTAGCCAAACACCCTTACATCTAAATACATCATACATCATTACATACATCTAGATAAAACGAGAGGAGAATTCGAGAATTCGGATTAAGATAAGACGGTTTAAGAAGATCCTCTCAATTCGTTCATTCAATTTGTGTCCACCTCCACGTGGTTCCGTCGGCTCTTTATTGATTCTTTAATATACATACCCTGGAGGGCGGAGAATGATTACGTCATAATGGTCAGTGAATTAATGATTAATCGGACAGAAAAAAAAATGAATGGACGTGTATAAATAACTACATTCACTTTTATATAGAACATGTCCACGGTTAAAAAAAAAAACAAAACAAAACAAAAAAAACTTGAGCTTTTATATAGCGCAATATCCACTTAATGTGCTCAAAGCGCTTTACAAGGGGTCCCTGACCAACAGCAACGTGTAATATGTAGAACGAGACATGACGCCTGTTAGGCGATAATACAGTTGTTGTTTTTTTTTTTTCGGACAGAGACAACGCTGTTACTCATTTTACACCTGAGTACGGTGAGAGAATGTGAGTAAAGATCCTTTTCCAAGGACTCAACTAAGCACCGAGCGAAGCTCGAACCCAGGACCTTCCAATCCGAAAGTGAGTGTCATACCACTGGACCACATAGCCGCACAGACCACATAGCCGCACAGACCACATAGCCGCACAGACCACATAGCCGCACAGACCACATAGCCGCACAGACCACATAGCCGCACAGACCACATAGCCGCACAGACCACATAGCCGTTTACCATGCTCAACGTTTTACACAATACTGTATTCAAATGAATTCCTGTTTTTATCCAAAATGGTAATCTTTCCTTTAGGGTCTATTCCAAGGGAATAATAAAATAACCCAGGCGTAAGCCGTAGTGAAGTACCGCAATTTAAGCTAGGACAAGGTGACTTGTTCAAGGCTACACAGGGCGGCGGAGAATCGAACTCTTTATCATCTGGTTACGACGATGAAAACCATATATGCTGCGCCACACTTCTCTTGTTTCTCAAACAGGCCATAATATAAAACTATACTTCTATGTCGTATAGTACAAGTAGTCTGTTAAGCATCCTATTTTGTACTAACATTCTTACAATATCCGTCACTGTCTATAGATAGTTCGAAGTTGACGTCACTCAGGTCTTTGATATTGTTTTTTGCCATCCGCGTTTGTGAGTAATTCTCAATAAACTGTATTAACCTGACTATAAACGATCATGGTTACACACAGTTTTGTGTGTTGGTGTGATGGCAATGTTGTGAACTCCTTAGCCAAGCGCATACTATCTATAGCCAGGTACTCGTTTACACCTGAGTTATGAGATGAAGTGTGTTCAAGTGTTTTACCCAAGAATACATCAAAGGAATCAGATTTTTAACACAATATCTGTCAGCTGTCATATTGTTTTCAATTACTATTTGACATCCAGATATCAATAATATTATTATTGTTAATATTGGTGTATTAACTCATTCAACCCGAACACCGACTATATCCGTAGTTTACCCGGGTTACTTTTACCCCATGTCTATTTATTACATTTTTCTGAGACAAATTATAGGCGTAGTATCAAAGCTAATGTTTTTCATTTTTACATGGTAATGATAGTTGAATAAAACTATCAATGTACTTGGTCATTTTTAATACATTTTTTTTTTCCAATTTTGAAAAGTAGCAAAAATTTCTAGGATCGAGTGAGTTAACCTTGTATTAACATGATGTGACCCATGTCAGTATTGGACAATATAATTATAGATTGACCAACAACCTCTTTGTTAGAAAAAAAAAAAAAAAAAAGAACGTTTTTAAAATGAAGAAATTCAAATTAGAATTACAGTACACATTACGTTCCCAGAATAAGCATTTATTATCCTCAATTGAAAAGTCACATCCTTAAACAATAATTTGCATAAAAAAATAATAATAAAAAAATACAAAAATTGAGCTTTATATAGCGCAAAATCCACTAAATGTGCTCAAAGCGCTTTACAAGGGGTCCCTGGTCAACAGCAACATTTAACATGTAGGACGGGACATGACGCCTGTTAGGCGATATTACAATTTTTCGGACAAAGACAACGCTGTTAACTCATTTTACACCTGAGTACGGTGAGAGAATGTGAGTAAAGAGCCTTTTCAAAGGACTCAACTATACGCCCAGCGCGAGGCTCGAACCCAGGACCTTCCGATCCGAAAGTGAGTGTCATACCACTAGACCACATAGCCGCACAACTGGGAGACTGGAATGGGGATTTGGGGGGGGGGGGGGGGGGGAGAGATACCTCTTATGTATATTCTCAAGACTTTAAAAGTGCGAGCAACACTGGTTTTTAAGGGTACAACACAAGAGCTCTTTGCTTTTCAATACCGTCGTAAACTAAACGGCAACAAATCCAGAACAACAATGGCGTTCCATGGTATTCAATTCCAAGTGAACTTCAGACAGAGCCGCCACTGCACACACAGAACCCAAAACAAAAAATGTGGCCCCCTTGGTGTGCTTATTTCCAAGTGAACTTCATACAGAGCCGCCACTGCATACAATGATCAAGAGCAACAATGGGATCTTACTACATTATTCATCATTTATAAGCAAATCAATGAGTGGTTTGAGATTGAGAGCCCAAGAGCCAGAGTGGGTGAGAGGGGGCCTGGAAGGAAGGAAGGAGTGTTCTTTAGAGTTACAAGGGGTGTTGCTGTAGCTCTCGTTGAGAGAGATTCTATCTTCTAAGACTAAGAGGTAGTAAGGTAGATGGACTGGTGATACAAACATTGCTGAGATGGATTTGATAATTGTGAATATGAGACACACACACATACAAAGACACACACACACACACACCACACACACACACAGAGATATGTGTGTGTTTTTGGAAGAGAGAAAGAAAGAAATAGAGAAAGAGAAAAGAGAGAGAGAGAGGGGAGAGAGAGAGAGAGAGAGAGAGAGAGGGGGGGGGGGGGTGATTGTGTTCTTTGTGTGTGTGTGTATGTGTGTGTGTGTGTAGAGGGGTGTGTGTGTGGGAGAGAGAGAGGGGGGGGGGGGGGGGTGATTGTGTTCTTTGTGTGTGTGTGTATGTGTGTGTGTGTGTATGTGTGTGTGTGTAAGTGTGTGTGTGTGTGAGAGAGAAAAGAGATAGGGGCGGGGGGGGGGGGGTGATTGTGTTGTTTGTGTGTGTGTGTTGTGTGTGTGGTGTAAGTGTGTGTGTGTGTGTGAGAGAGAGAGAGGCGGGGGGGGGGTGATTGTGTTCTTTGTGTGTGTGTGTGTGTATGTGTGTGTGTAAGTGTGTGTGTGTGTGTGTGTGAGAGAGAGAGGCGGGGGGGGGGTGATTGTGTTCTTTGTGTGTGTGTGTATGTGTGTGTGTGTAAGTGTGTGTGTGTGTGTGAGAGAGAGAGAGGCGGGGGGGGTGATTGAGTTCTTTGTGTGTGTGTGTGTATGTGTGTGTGTGTGTGTGTGTGGTGTGTGTGTTTGTGTGAGAGAGAGAGAGGGGGGGGGGGGGGTGTTGGGGTTCTTTGGGGTGTTG
>NC_088362.1:5725498-5727998 GCF_034508935.2 Berghia stephanieae
TTCAAAAGAAAAATAGAAGGATAAATAAGCGAAAAAAAAAGAAACGACTACTACACTACTACCACTCTACTACTACCTAACTACTTACTACACATCTACTACAACCTACCACTCTACATACACACTATACCTACACTACTACTAACTACACACTACAACAACCTACATACACTACTAACTATATCCAACAACTACACACTAATACTACTACTACCACTACTACTATACACAACAACAACAAACACTACTACTACTACACTACTACACTACTACTACACACTACTCCTCCTCTCCTACTACTATCTACTACTACACTACTAACTACTAACTACTAACACTACTACTACCACTACAACTACTACACTACACTACTACACTACTACTACACTCACTACTAATATACTACTACCACTACTATAAATACACAACAACAACACACACTATACTACTCTACTACTACTACTACTACTACACTACTCGCTGCGCTGCTGCTACTACTACCACTATACTACTACTACAACTACTACTACTACTATACACTACTACTATACTACTACACACTACACTATACCACTACTACTACTACTTCTACTACTACTACTACACTACTAATATACACATTCATACTAAACTACTAACTACACTAATACTACTACCACTACACTATAACTACAAAACACTACTACTACTACTCTACTATTACACTACACTACTCACTACATTACTACTACTACTACTATGCTGCTGCTGCTGCTGCTACTTACACTACTAACTACACTACTACTACTACTACTTCTACACTACTACTACTACTACACTACTGCTACACTACACACTACCATACTATACACTGCTACACTACTACACTACTACTACTACTATACTACTACTACTACTACACACTGCTATACTACTACACAACTACACTACTATACACTACTACTCGCTACCACATTACTACTACTACACTATACTACTACTACTACTACTACTACTACTATGCTACCCTATTACACACTACTACTACTACTACTACTACTACTTCTACACTACTACTACTACTACTACTACACTGCTACCACTATTACATATACACTACTACTACTATACACTACTACTACTACTACACTAATACTACTACATATCTACTATACTACTATACATACACTACTACACACTGCTACACACTACACACTACTACTACACTACTACTACACTACTACTACACTACACTACTACACTACACTACTACTACACTACTACTACTACTAATACTACTACTACCCTACTACTAACTACACAACAACACAACAACAACTCACACTACTACTAACACTACTACACTACTACACTCTCCTAACTACACTATTACTAACACAACTACTACTACACTACACTACACACTACTACTACTACTACTACTACTACTCTATACTACACTACTACTACTACTTCTACTCTACACACACACTACTACTACTACTACACTCCTACACTACACTACACTACACACAACTACTACACTACACAATACTACTACAACAACAACTATCTCACTACTACTATTACTACTACTACTATCACTACATACTAACTCTACTACTCCTCTTCTCTACTACTACTACTATATACACTCCTATATACTACTCTACTACTACTACACTACACTAACTACTCTACTACTACTACTAACCTACACTACACTGCTACTAACTACTACTATACTACTACTACTACTACACTAACTACTACTACTACTATCAACTATACACTACTACTACTACTACACTACTACAACTACTACCTACACATACTACTACTAACTATACACTACTACTACTACTACACACACTACTCCACTATACTACACTACTACATACTACTACTCTACTACTACTTACTATACTACAACTACTACTACACTACACATACTATACTACTACTACACTACTACTACACACTATACACGTCTACATACTACTACTACTATACTACTACTACTACTATACTATACTACTACTCATACTACAACTACTACTACTACACACACTCTACTACATACTATACACATACACACTACACTAATTATACTACTACTACTAACTACTACTACTACACTACTACATACACTCTATACACTACTCACTATACTAACTACACACTATATACTATCTACTACTATACTACTACTTACTACTACTACTACTACTATACTACTACTACTACTACTAACTACTACTACTACTACTACTACTACTACTACTAAACTACTTACTACACTACTAACTACTACTATACTCTACTACCTACTAACTATATATACTACTACTACTATACTATACTACTACTATACATACTACTACTACATACTATACTACTCACAAACAACACATACTACTACTACTACTACTATACTATACTACTACTACTACTACTACTACTACTACTCTACTACTACTAACTATACTAATACTACTACTATACTACTACTACTACTTTC
>NC_088362.1:5740498-5745498 GCF_034508935.2 Berghia stephanieae
GGCAGCACTGCGGCTGACGCCTGGGTTATTCCTCGTCTTCCCTTGGAATAGACCCTAGAGACAAATTTCCCTTATGGGGTGAATAAAGGGAATTTTATTTTATTTTTTATTTTTTATAATAATATGCAGACCTGCCTACTTGAAAATCTACAAAATCGATTTTTTTCGGAGATTAAAAAAATAGTAGTCGCGAAAGTTGACTTTAAGAATCAACAATTTGACATCACAAAGATTTATATGCGGCTATGTGGTCTAGTGGTATGACACTCGCTTTCGGATCGGAAGGTCCTGGGTTTTGAGGCTCGCTCGGCGCATAGTTGAGTCCTTGGAGACGGCTCTTAACTCACATTCTCTCACCGTACTCAGGTGTAAAAAGAGTACCTGGCCGTTAACAGCGTTGTCTTTGTCCGAAAAATTGTAATATCGCCTATCAGGCGTCATGTCCCGTCCTACATGTTGTTGCTGTTGACCAGGGACCCATTGTAAAGCGCTTTGATTGAGCACATTTAGTGGATATTGCGCTATATAAAAGCTCATTTAACAAAAAAATTAATAAATGACACTTCAAAATCCTTAAAATTATGAAGTCTGGCATCAACTTATTTATTCGTTTGTTTATTTGCAACAAAGAAAAAAACAAACCCAGCATGAACAGGAATTTTTAAAAAATATATTGCAAGTTAAGGGCAATTCAACAAACATCCTCGTCAATTCAATAGGATCGATAAGGGGTTACCAGGCTGGCACTGAGTGGGGTCTACTTCAGTTTTGACAGGGTTCGAATCTACAGTGAATTTATGATGGTCTTTCTTATTGTCAAGGATTTATAATATACAGACTGTACTGTGGGGATTTGGATACGTTTGAACTTTGGCTTCGTTTTATAAGAGAATGCAACGATTAATAAATAAGGATATATGGTTTGTTTTTCAATAAAAGTTGATTTTGTAATCATCCGCGTGAAATGGTTTTATGTGGCGGAGTAATACAGATGTTGACAATTGAATTAGACTCTAGTAGGTTAAAATGTGGGTTTTAAAAAAATAATAAAAAATTGAGCTTTATATAGCGCAATATCCTCTAAACGTGCTCAAAACGCTTTACAAGGAGTTCCTGGTCAACAGCAACATTTAACATTTAGGACGGGACATGGCGCCTGTTAGGCGATGTTACAATGTTAACGGTCAGGTACTCATTTTGGCACCCAAATGACGTAAAACTAAATGTATTGTTGAAAAAACTCCCTAATAGAATTAAAACTAAATAAATTAATACTATTTCCATACCCACCCCACACCCCCACCCCCCACCTTCCAAACATCGATATTACTTTTATTTACGTTTTTAGATTAGATGATAGAAACGTACATTCAAAACCAATTTTGTCATTGTGAAAACATACATACCCTGTAAACTGCTAAATTGTAGTTAACCCTCTCCATACCACCTGCAGCAAATCGTCACATTTGTTACGACACAATGTACATTTTTTTTATTCAGATTTATTTTGTACATCACAAACTTTGAAGAAAGATCTTTGTTTTATTAATAAGAACATAAAGTTGTTTTGTAGAGAGCTTGTTTGAGTTTTTAAAAATCAATTTTTCTGGTAGGTAAGCCTGCCATTTTGAGGAAATACTGAAAATGGCTGGTAAGGAGAGAGTTAATCAAAATGGTGATTTTTGGGAAAGTCCAAATTCATTTTCTTATCGCCCGAAGGAATTTCACTATTATGACGTCATCTGCCAAACCCTAGATAACTCGATTAATTGCAATGAGAGTTGGACGTGGACATGTCACGGTGGACTGTCCTGATGATTTCAATGGGTCCTCGCAGACTGTCCGAGTGGTCAGTCGGCCAAACAGTGACCCAGTAAAAGGAGCAGACGGGTAGCAATCAAAATATTGGTCGGGGGGAATTCAATAAGTAACGGGATCACGGCGGGGACTGTGGTGTGATAATAAGGGCCTGGGGTTTGTTGATTTTTGATGGTGGTTTGTTGATTTTTGATGGTGATGGTCTTGGATATGGTAGACTGAGATGAAGATGATGTAAATAGGCTTTTGGTTTGTTTTGTTTCGTTTCGTTTCTTTTACTTTTTCTATAATTTTTTTCTTTTTTCTTTCAATGATAGTGCGAGGTGGGAGTTGAAAGGAGAGGGCGGGGAGAGGTGACACGACGAAGACGCTAACGACGACGACGATGAAGATGATGATGAGGAGGATGATGATGATGATGATGATGATGATGATGATGTTGTTGATTATTATGATGATGTTGATAACCAAATTTGGACATCAAAAATTTTGTAAATTTTGAGTAGATACATTTATTGCTACCTTCAGCCCTTTGATTGGAGAAAAAATAATAATTACAAAGCCAGAAAAAAAAAACATGGATGAGACTGTCAACTTCGCGTTCGCTTGATGAGTTGGCACCTATTGTGAGTTTCGTACACGTACCTACTGGTAGAAATTATCAAGCCTTCATCTGCTGTGCTTTCATTCACGTGAAGTATTAATGTATACATTGGCTTTTGTCTTAAAAATGCTACCCTTTCATCTCTAGTTCGTCTTTAGTGTTTCATAAATTCTTCTTGTTTTGTCGACAAAGGTGAAACCCGAAACGTCCTCATCAAGATGTAAGACGAGTCACTGCGCCATTATGATTTGTTTTCGATGAATAAGAGTACAACGTCGTTTCCGGTCAGGTTCTGATTTTATTTTTATACCCGAGAGCGCTGAGACAATGTGAGTAAAAAGGCCCTTTTCAATGACTTAATTTTGAAGTGAGTAGGAAAGTGCCAGAAGACAAGAGAGAATTAATATTTCTAACCCCCATCACCGCCGCGAAATTGTTATTCTCTATTGTCTTCTGGCATTTTCCCACTCACTTCATCTCTTGTTGTTATCAACATAAGTGCCTGCTCCACTCACTTTTCTGAATGATTTAATTTTGCGCTACTCCATAACTGGACTCGAATCTGGAACCTACACGCCCTATGGCGAGTGTCAGTCATACCACAAGACCATAAATCTGCATGAAGGTAATTATAACGGGATTGAAAAGAGGTTAATAGATTCAGAAAGTTGAAAGGTCATGAGCGCGAACTAATAAGTGCCGTGAGTATAACAGGTCTGGGCAAGACAAGTATGTATGCATGGTGGTGGTGGTGAGTAGCGAAGAAAGATAGGAGATGACCTGTGGTCATTTGGTCATTCATTTGGTTTTATGGTCGTTTCTCAGGAGGGTTGTGGGTCTCTTCTTGCTTATGGCAAGCTGGGTTATGCTCCTCCCGTCTTATCAGTAATGAGATTGGGCTAGTGAAATGACTAACGAAAGAGTGAAAATGGAGAGGCTTCGTATGGGAACAAAACAGACAATGGACGTTTCGGGTACAAACCCTTCGTCAGTACAACAATACACAAATAAACGTGGAAAACAAATAAAATATAATGAAAAATAACTTGTATCGTCTGTACTCAATGGTGGTTGCAGAATGAATGAAATGTGAGCGTGGCGTGGGTAGAGGATATATTTTATTTGTTTTCCACCTTTATTTGTGTATTGTTGTGCTGACGAAGGGTTTGTACCCGAAACGTCCATTGTCTGTTTTGTTCCCATACGAAGCCTCTCCATTTTCACTCTTTCGTTAGTGTTCAGGTCTTATACGCTACCCGGGACTGAAAGAATTAAGGTTATGGTTAAGGTCATAGTTTTAGCTTAATTGATACATGCTTTCACTAAGAAAAGTTAGTTTAATTTCTTCAAATTAAATAAATAAATAAAATGATAAAATGAAAGAGAAATCAAACTCGTAATACGCTTCAATAGTCGTGACGTCACTTCCCTCGTAATAACGCATGGTAACTTAGTAACTGGCTCTAAACTATCGGAACAATGGCGGACGCCCTTATGAAATATTTCTCCGACGAGCGTAAAAGCGTATCCAGAGGAAAAAAAAGATTATAAATCTGATCATGTTTTGACTTTTACACATTCTGGTCACAAGACATATGAAAAGTTCTAGCCAGCATGAAGAATAAAAAGTACCGATTTTCTTTGTTTAGGACCACGATGACGGCCGTTGCTGGGCGACGTGACACCAGACTAGTGAATCCACTTCTAATTATTTCGATCTAAATCTAAATAATTATTATTTAAATAGATAATTAATAAATTCAAAAATAATACTATGTGGTCTAGTGATATGACACTCGCTTTCGGATCGGGAGGTCCTGGGTTCGAGCCTAGCGCTCGGCGCATAGTTGAGTCCTTGGAAAAGGCTCTTTACTCACATTCTCTCACCGTACTCAGGTGTAAAATGAGTACCTGGCCGTTAACAGCGGTGCCGTTGTCCGAAAAAATTGTAATATCTCCCAACAGGCGGCATGTCCCCTCCTACATGTTATGTGTTGCTGTTGACCCGGGAACCCTTGTAAAGCGTTTTGAGCGCGTTTAGTGGATATTGCGCTATATAAAAGCTCAATATACAACGGATCGTTTTTTGACCGAAGTCATCGGCACTGGAAAATGTCGGTCCAGCTCACACACAGAGCAGATTTCAGAAGTCGATAGATAACGTTGGGAACCATGCTCCCAGATGCCAGCATGCAACCATAACCAAGGAGCACAAACCCCCTAGCAGCTGATCACATCAAAATCATGGCGACTATCGGTGCCTTTATGAAGACTTATTTTATCACTCTTTAGAGTCCACGCCGTGAAACAAAGCGGCCATTATTCTGTGCTTCGTGTCCAGCCAGCAAAGGGAACATTCTAGAATTTCCCCAAAGAATCAAAACATTAACAAGACTGTGCCGCGTCCTGACATGAGGTTGTACTGGATTCACACGAAAATTGAGAATGGTTTGTAACACACACACACACACACACATACATACATACACACACACACGAAAATAAACAAATAATGAATAAACATATATTTTTATTTATTTATTCATAAAATAATAAATAAATAAATAAATAAATAAAT
>NC_088362.1:5750498-5760498 GCF_034508935.2 Berghia stephanieae
GCTTTACAAGGGATCCCTGGTCAACAGCAACATTTAACATGTAGGACGAGACATGACGCCTGTTAGGCAATATTACAATTTTTCGGACAAAGACAACGCTGTTAACGGCCAGGTACTCATTTTACACCTGAGTACGGTGAGAGAATGTGAGTAAAGAGCCTTTTCCAAGGACTCAACGATGCATCGAGCGAGGCTCGAACCCAGAACCTTCCGATCCGAAAGCGAGTGTCATACCACTGGACCACATAGCCAAATTGTCGTACTCTGAAAAAAAAAAAGACATTAAAAAAAATTTTGGCCAGATAACTCACCCTTCAAACATCGATCGATCAATTAAAATGACCCTCACCTTGTCCTTCTCTCACCCCCCCCCCCCCCAGGGGCGTGGCTATAATGGTTTATTTGTTGCCTGGCCCCCGCTCCATCTTTTAAAAATGGATTACAGCATTAAAAAAAGAAGAAAAAAGAAGAAATAGTATATTATACCGTCTTATACTTATTTGAAATAGTATATTATACCGTCTTATACTTATTTGAAATAGTATATTATACCGTCTTATACTTATTTGAAATAGTATATTATACCGTCTTATACTTATTTGAAATAGTATATTATACCGTCTTATACTTATTTGAAATAGTATATTATACCGTCTTATACTTATTTGAAATAGTATATTATACCGTCTTATACTTATTTGAGTAAGTCTTTTCTTTAAATTTTTTTCTTCTTTCTTTTGTATTTACAAATATATCTAGCATGTGTAAGTCATTCATTTTCTTCTGATTCTGGCACCACCTTACACTGTAAGCATGCCACGCCACTGACACCCCCCCCCCCCCCCCCGCCATCCCCACAAAAACAAAAAGTCCCAGATTTGAGGGGATTTTTTGTTGATGTTGTTGACAAAGTGATGGTTAATGCCAATCGATCAATATTTGAAGGATGAGTTTTCTGGCCAAAATTTTTAAAGCGTTTTCTTTTTCTTCAGAGAACGGCAGTATTGCTTTATAGATAGTTCGAAGATGACGTCACTCAGGTCTTTGTTATTGTTTTTTGCCATCCGCGTTTATGAGTAATGCTCACTGAACTGTATTAATCCGACTATAAACGTTCATGGATACACACAGTTTTGTGTGTTATACTTCAGGATGGCAATGTTATGAGCTTCTTAGCCAAGCGCATACTATCTATATCTGAAAAGTAGAAAACGGTAGGGGCTGCCTGAAGCCGGTGATCCTGAAAATACTAACGAAAGAGTGAAATTTATGGAGAGGCTTGTCTGTTTTGTTCCCATACTAAGCCTCTCCATTTTCACTCATTCGTTAGCTATATATATCGAAAGATGAAGTTCAGTAAAGGCGATGTGACATAGGGTTCATTGAATCTCAAATAGCATCGCTCTAACTGTTAAGTAACGACGCTACTACCACATTATCTCATTCGTCTGTAGTGTTTCATAATTCATCCTGTTTTCTTGATAAAAGGGAAACCCGAAACGTCCATTTTTATATATTTATTTTCGTATATTATTAAATTGAAGCTTACATTCAATTTCGCATTGTTATTTACTATGTTTCCCTTGGAAAATACGAATTTTTGCAAAGTGTCAGAAGACAATAGAGAATAAAATATTTTCGCGGCGGCGATGGGGTTTGAACCCGCGACCTTATTGGTACGACAACTCCGCCTGGCCGGTGAGAGCGTGACTCTACCGTATGAGCTATCCACGAACCCCCAAAAAATTCGTATCAAACTCAGGTCATTTCATTACTAGAGCCTTCTCTCACCGACTACTGGAGACCGATATACATATATCGGTAATGTTTCGAAATGGTTTGTTTTGAGTTGTCCTGACTGTAACAACGATGACAGAATGATGAAGTCGATTGCCCTGAGCAATTGATTTGTTTCCTAGAAGGGAGAAGAAATAGCGGAGAGTTGCTGAAATTTGGAGTTGATTAATAGATTTGGTCAATGCGGTGATTGTGTATGTGTTGATACTAGATACCCGTGGTGAGAAATAATGGGGAAATAGCGAATTGATGCCAGATTAAAACGCAATGAAGACATAATTGTGGTGGCTGGTAGCCAAAACCGTGATTTAAATGATACGCGTGGCTTTACTGGAGTTGGCGCTGTAAGGCACGGCAAGGGATAGATAGATAGATAGATAGATAGATAGATAGATAGATAGATATATAGACAGATAAATAGAGAGATAGATAGATAGATATATAGATAGATATATAGATAAATATATAGATAGATAGATAGATAGATAGATAGATATATAGATAGATATATAGATAAATATATAGATAGATATATAGATAGATAGACAGATAAATAGACAGATAGATAGATAGATAGATATATAGATATATAGATGTATAGATAGATAGACATATAAATAGACAGATATATATATATATATAGATATATAGATAGATAGATAGATAGACAGATAAATAGACAGACAGATAGATAGATAGATAGATAGATAGATAGATAGATAGATATATAGGTAGATAGATAGACAGGTAGACAGAAAAATAGACAGATAGATAGATAGATTGATAGATATAATGAATAGCATTTAATATTAATGACTCTCAGTCTTAGACTAGACAGTTTAAAATTGAAAATTTAACTCTAAATGATCATGATAATGGGAAATTATTGGGAAAATAATAAATACGATAGTTGAGATTCTAGCAGGACATTCCAACACCAGGCCAAAAAAGAAAAAAAGAAGCAACCGAACTCCCCCCCCCCCAAAAAAAAAACAAAACAAAAAAAAAAAAAAACAACAACAAAAAAAACCCAAAAAAAAAACAGAAACAAAACAAAACAAAACAAAAACAACAAAAAGAAAGCAATACAAAAGAGAAATAAAAAAGAACATAACAAAAAAAAACAACAAAACAACAAATAACTAAATGAAAAAACCCAGGGTATTTCATGGGAGAGAGAGGCTGTCCTGTCCTGTTTAAAGTGATAGGGATAGGAAGGTCTTTGGTGAAATCTAGACGTCTATAATGTACTAATTTCATACGTTCTAATTTATTAATTACATTTTATACGTGCAAATTAAAGGTGTTCAAATCAACAAAAAAAGGCTGTATGTATGTATAAATTAATATATCATTACCCTAATATGACGTTATCAAATGAAATAAAAAAGTTGTCCGATGGTACGAAGACTTAACTCACTCAACCCTAACACCGACTATATCCGTAGTATACCCGGGGTTACTTTTACCCCATGCCTTTTTATTACATTTTTCTGAGACAAATTATAGGCGTAGTATCAAAGCTAATGTTTTTATGTTTTTACATGTTAATGGTAGTTGAATAAAACTATTTATGTACATGATCATTTTTAATACATTTTTTTTTCCAATTTTGAAAAGTAGCAAAAATCTCTAGGATTGAGTGAGTTACACTGATGGGACTATAATATCTATCTCGGTGACTGAAGTGTTTAAATTATAAATCGTAATATGTACATCTGGACATTGCATGGCGGTACTAAGGATTTCTTAAGTGTCAACACCAAGACTCAAAGAAACCGATAGACGCAGTATTTACCACAGACTAGGGTCCTGTATTCTCTATGGTATGTACTAGGACTTCATAGATGTCACTGAGTATGTACCATAAAATGACACAACAACGATAATCGAGCTGAATAAAAGAAATTGACCGCTGTGACCAGAGCCCAAAATTGTTGGGAATAAGAGTGTATGCGATATGCAAATTACAATTAACTCACTAAAGACGGATTGAATTGGATTCAGTAGGCTAATGTCACGCCGCCCGGCAACGGCGGCCATCTTGGTTCTAAACAAAGAAAATCATTACTTTTTATCCTTCATGCTGGCTAGAACTTTTCATATGCCTTGTGATCAGAATGTGTAAAAGTCAAAACATGATCAAATTTATGTTGTTTTTTTTTTCCCTCTGGATACGCTTTTATGCTCGACGGAGAAATATTTCATAAGGACGTCCGCCATTGTTCCGATAGTTTAGAGCCAGTGTTACTAAGTTACCATGCGTAATTAGGAAGGAAGTGACGTTACGACTGCTGAAGAGTATAATTTGTATCAAACAAAATTCCTACGATTTATGTAATTTGCTTTACACTAATGATTTTCCGTTTTCACAAAGAGAGCAGTTCAGTAAGGGCGATGTGACATAAGGTCCATTTAATCCCAAATCGCATCGCTCTAACTGTTAAGAACGGCGCTACTAGATACCACATTATCTCATTCGTCTGTAGTGTTTCATAATTCATCCTGTTTTCTTGATAAAAGGGAAACCCGAAACGTCCATTTTTATATATTTATTTTCGTATATTATTAAATTGAAGCTTACATTCAATTTCGCGTTGTTATTTACTATGTTTCCCTTGGAAAATACGAATTTTTGCAAATTCATGTGGCAGCTCTGGCCTAAGCAAGTCATCGTTTTCCCAGGGAATTAAAAGCACTTATTATGCTTGATGACATATCCAACCAACCGTCTCTATTCGGTATTCTGTTGTTGTGAACTAGATTCTAGAAATTTCGAATTTAATTAAAGGGGAAAAGGTAAATAAAAAGATAATTAATAATTAAAAATAAAATTCCCTTTATTCATCCCACAGGGAAAATTTGTCTCAAGGGTCTATTCCAAGGGAAGACTGGAATAACCCAGGCGTTAGCCGCAGTGCAGCGTCGCAAATTGAGCTAGGGCGAGGTGACTTGCTCAAGGCCACACAGCGCAGCGGCAGGTGATCGAACTCGGTACCTTTCGGGTAGCAAGTAGCGTATGGCTACACCTCCAAATTTATTTCGTCAACCCAGATCCTAAAGTCTTCCTTCGCCCTTAGGACGGTTTTGTAGCCATCTTCAAGTTTAGTGACTGGACAGTGGAGGACGATGTGATCGCTAGGTCTCTGGGGCTGCCTGACATTTCTGGCAGGAATCACTTTTGGGTACGAAGCAAAAATCGAACCGCTTAGACACGCCTATGCTGGCCCCTAAGTAACGACAATGCCTGATTCAGGTTGGAGTATGCTCTAACATAGTATATAACAAGTTAACTCACTCAATTCTAGAGACTTTTGCTACTTTTCAAAATTGGAGAAAAAAAAAACGCACTGAAAATGAACATGTACATAGATAGTTTTATTCAACTACCATTAACATGTTAAAACTAAAAACAATAACTTTGATACCACGCCTATAATTTGTCTCTGAAAAATGTAATAAATAGGCATGGGGTAAAAGCAGTAACTTCTTATATACTATCAGTAGACAATGGGTAAAAGTAACCCCGGGTAAACTACGGATATAGTCGGTGTTAGGGTTGAGTGAGTTAATTTCACAAGTGCTAGAGTGTCGGAGTCAACATCAAGGCTCTATAAACCTTTCTAATCTAAGCCCTTTGTTCCTATTGTCATCTTTCCCGCGTGATTCAAGATTGACGACGAAGACAATAGAAATCTGTCATAGACATGATGAAATTCATCACCAGGCGTTACTTACCTACCCTTAGCCTGGGGGGAGGGGTGGAGGGGGTGGGAGGGGGGGGGGGATATTCAAGAATTCATTTGCATAATTTACCACCTTAAGGATCTTGTCCTTGGACATCAAAAAGAATGTCGGCGTCGGGATTCTCGTTGAATTTGTCTGGAATAATTATTTTTTTCTTGCAATCCCCCCCCCCCTTCCCCACTTCCCTCTTTTAAAACATGTTCCTTAGCAATAGGACAATTCATTCTTAATTCACATAATAATAATTCGACAGATATTGAATTGATAAGCTTTGATAGAGGTACTGGTATAAAACTTAACGTAGAATTAAAGTACATGGAAAAAATCCCCCCCCCCCCTTCCAACAAGGAAAAAAAAAAAAAAAAAAAAAACAAAACAAAAAAAAAAACCAAATCAAAAACAAAAAAAAAAAAAACAAACCACAAAATAAATAAAATGAAACAAAAAAACAAAAAACAAAAAACACAAAACACGAAACAAAAACAAAAACCAAATCAGGATGTCTGATATTCGATGTCCAGTCCAGGCGATTTAGGTCTTTGAAATGTTGGGTCAGCAATGCTTGTATTCGTCAGTAAAATGTCCATAGTGCATTTCTACGCTTTAAAAAAAAAAAACAACTAAGCTTTTATATAGCGCGATATCTACTGAACGTGCTCAAAGCGCTTTACAAGGAGGTCCTGGTCTACAGCAACATTTAATATTTAGGACGGGACATGACGCCTGTTAGGCTTAACTATGCTCAATAAACCCTTCACGTCAACGTGTACAAATTTGGAGGTCTGATAACCGAAAAAAAATATGGGCTTGATTTTAAAATTATTTTTTTTACATTGTTGTAAATGGAAAAATTGAGAGTACCTATTTCCATTAAAACAATGAGCTCATAACAAACTGGGTTATAAATGCTAGTTTATATAGTCTGAGTGATTGTAAAGCGCTATATAGCACTTGTCGGTGGATTAATGGGCGCCATATAAGTATGTTATTATTATTATTATTATTATTATTATTATTATTATTATTATTATTATTATTATTATTATTATTATTATTATTATTATTATATATTATTATTATTATATCATTATTATTATTATTATTATTATTATTATTATTATTATTATTATTATTATATTATTATTATTATTATTATTATTATTATTATTATTATTATTATTATTATTATTATTATTATTATTATTATTAATATTATTATTATTATTATTATTATTATTATTATTATTATTATTATTATTATTATTATTTATTATTATTATTATTATTATTATTATTATTATTATTATATTATTATTATTATATTATTATTATTATTATTATGTAAATACGTGGGCGTCGGTTATAACAAATGATATACGAAATAATAATGAAATGGGATCCAGGATGTAACTTTATTGTGTCATAAGATTATAAAAATACATAAACAGTAACAATAACCCTCTCCTTACCAACTACAGGAAAATCGTCACATTCGTTACGATACAACCAACATTTTTCTTGTTTAAATTGCTTTTGTACATCATAAAATTTAAAGAAAATGAACAGTGGGTTGTAGAGCATGTTTTGCTAAAGAAATTATGTATCGCAAAAACTTACTGCTATAGGGAATGAGATTAGCGGAAGAGTAGCGTCCATTGATTGGACGTCACCCATAGTCTGTGACGTCAACGGTGGAAAAGTTATTAGAGAGGGAACGAAATGTTGGTTGTGCGCATGCGTCTTTCGTCCTCGCTTCCGGTGAAAGCGGCTAGAGACACTTCAAAGCCAAATTGACGTTCTCTCTGTAAGGTGGCGTCCAATCAAGGGACGCTACTCTTCCGCTAATCTCATTCCCGATTGTGTTTGAGTGATAAAAAATCTATTATTGGGTTAGTTGGGTGTGAAGTTTTGGGGAAAATCCTGAAATTGACTGGTAAGGAGAGGGTTAACAAACGCTAGTTGTGTATCCACACATTCACTACATGAGACAAATTGCCTCAGCACATTTACAAGACGGAAGAAAAATAAACAAACAACCTTGACCCTGTAGACAGTTGACTACACGTACTTTAAAAGGTTAACAGCTTTCAAGTAGATGATGTGTGAGCTCAGGATAGCAACACGCACAGCTGCCTTTATGCATCATTCATTTTCTACAATGTGTGACCCATCAATTCAGCCTGGTATTGTGTAGAGAGGTGATCAGATTATAGAAAATTGGATTAAAATTCTATAGATAGTTCGAAGATGACGTCACTCAGGTCTTTGTTATTGTTTTTTTTTTTTTTTTTGCCATCCGGTTTATGAGTAATGCTCACTGAACTGTATTAATATTAACCTGACTATAAACCTGTCATCTGCATTTTTTGCCAAACTGGGACCTAAAATTTGCCCTAAAAACCCCCAAAATTTGCCAAGAAATTTGCCAAAAAGACCAAAATTTGCCCAAAAATTTGCCGCACTTTGGGTCCTTATTTGAAGATTTTTTGACGAAACGATCCATGACTGAAGTTGGAAGTGTAAGTGACTCGATTTATTTGACTTGAGAAATGAAATGACTGTGAATAGCATTGTTACAAAGATTTTAAAGGATCATTATCTGTAGAGAGTAGCTTTCCTTAGTTTGGGCCCAGGCAAAGCTGTAACATTTCTCAAGTTTCGCACTGTTTTTTCTCGTTATTTTGTTTTCACTTCTTTTTTTCCCCAAAATTTGCCACGCGATTTGCCAATTTTCCCAAAATTTGCCACGATTTGCCAATTTTGGGAAATTTGCCAAAATTTGCGGATCGCCCTGATATTTGCGGCCGCAAAAAATGCAGATGACAGATAAACGTTCATGGATACACACAGTTTTGTGTGTTGGTCTGTTATACTTCCAGATGGCAATGTTATGAGCTTCTTAGCCAAGCGCATACTATCTATATCGTGGAATTTTTTTTCTGAATAAAGCTTAATACTCTTCAACAGTCGTAACGTCACTTCCTTCCTAATGACGCATGGTAACTTAGTAACACTAGCTCTAAACAATAGGAACAATGGCGGACGCCGTATGAAATATTTCTCCAGCGAGCATAAAAGCGTATCCAGAGGGGGAAAAAAAACAACATAAATCTGATCATGTTTTGACTTTTACACATTCTGATCACAAGACATATGAAAAGTTCTAGCCAGCATGAAAAATAAAAAGGAATGATTTTCATTGTTTAGAACCAAGATGGCCGCCGTTGCCGGGAGGCGTGACATCAGACTATTAAATCGTATTGAGAAAATCAAATGCAGGTTTTCACATTAAGTATCAAATCGAGTAACTTTTTAACAATTTCCTCTTTAAATTCGAAATTTCGAGAATCTAGTTCACAGCTATAGCATACCGAATCGAGGCGGTTGGTTAGAAATGTAATTAAGCATAAGTGTTTTTACTCCCTGGGAACATGATGACGTGTTTAGTCCATAGTAATTATGTTAGATCATCATAACAACTATATCTCTTTGAGGTTGGACATTCATTATCTGTTGAGATATACAAATTTGATATTCCTCTATAGATAGCATGCGCTTGGCTTAGAAGCTCATAACATTGCCATCCGGAAGTATAACGGACCAACACACAAAACTGTGTGTATCCATGAACGTCTATAGTCGGGTTAATACAGTTCAGTGAGCATTACTCATAAACGCGGATGGCAAAAAACAATAACAAAGACCTAAGTGACGTCATCTGCATTCTATTTATATTATATGCTAAAGTTGTACAGTCGTATTTAAATTGTAGTAACGTCAAACTGGCGTCTTGTCTCGTCCAACAGATTTTTAAAAATTGAGCTTTATATAGCGCAATATCCACTAAATGTGATCAAAGCACTTTACAAGGGGTCCCTGGTCAACAGCAATATTTAACATTAAGGACAAGACATGACGCCTGTTAGGCGATATTACAATTTTTCGAACAAAGACAACGCTGTTAACGGCCAGGTACTCATTTTACACCTGAGAACGGTGAGAGAATGTGAGTAAAGAGCCTTTTCCAATGACTCAACTATGCGCCGAGCGCAAGGCTCGAACCCAGGACCTTCCGATCCGAAAGCGAGTGTCATACCACTAGACCACAAAGCCCCACATTTAAATTGTAATAATATCGTCAAACTGGCGTCTTGTCTCGTCCAACAGATTACTGTTGGCTTATGGATCCCTAACAAAAGGCTTTGAGCACGTTTCGTGGATAGTAGGGCTTCATAAATACTCAAGCCTTATTTATTTACCCCAAATATTTGCAGCTATGCACCAAGCCTCATGCTAGTGTCAAGCCTCTCAGCAATATTAAGACCTTTATTATTATTAGTGCACATAGATTAACAGCGGCTTGTTGTGCGGCTATGTAGTCAAGTGGTATGACACTAGCTTTCGAATCAGAAGGTCCTGGGTTCGAGCCTCGCGCTAGGTGCATAGTTGAGTCATT
>NC_088362.1:5772998-5775498 GCF_034508935.2 Berghia stephanieae
TAATAATTTTTAAATTGAGAACAGGCATTATTTATCATCGTCATCATCATCATTGCCTTTTTCACCCTGGGTCAGGGTATAGGTCACAGACAACATTCTCTTCTACATCATCATCATCTTGCCTTTACCGCAGTAAGTCAAGACAAACTTCATCCTTCTCTATCATCATCATCATCATTGCCTTTTTCACCCTGGGTCAGGGTATAGGTCACAGACAAACATTTCCATCCTTCTCTATCATCATCATCATCATTGCCTTTTTCACCCTGGGTCAGGGTATAGGTCACAGACAAACATTTCCATCCTTCTCTATCATCATCATCATCATTGCCTTTTTCACCCTGGGTCAGGGTATAGGTCACAGACAAACAGTTTCCATCCTTCTCTATCATCATCATCATCATTGCCTTTTTCACCCTGGGTCAGGGTATAGGTCACAGACAAACATTTCCATCCTTCTCTATCATCATCATCATCATTGCCTTTTTCACCCTGGGTCAGGGTATAGGTCACAGACAAACAGTTTCCATCCTTCTCTAATCATCATCTCATCATTCATTGCCTTTTTCACCCTGGGTCAGGGTATAGGTCACAGACAAACATTTCCATCCTTCTCTATCATCATCATCATCATTGCCTTTTTCACCCTGGGTCAGGGTATAGGCCACAGACAAACACATTCACAGTTTTCCTCCTTCTTATCATCCATACATCATCATCATACATCATTGCCTTTTTCACCTGGTCAGGGTATAGGCCACAGACAAACAGTTTCCATCCTTCTCTATCCCGAGCCAACTTTTTTATCTCATTCCAGGTCTTACCACTTCTCTGTATATCAGCTTGTCAGTGGAAATAGGCTGAAGTTGTATTCAGTTTCATTTTTATTTTTAGTAAAAAACAATGCAAAATTGAATTTAAGCTTCAATTTACTCATTAAAACAGATAGAATGGACGTTTCGGGTTTCCCTTTTATAAAAAAAAAAACAGGATGAATGAAACACTACAGATGAAGGAGATGATGTGGTAGTGGCGTTGTTCTCATTCGTCTGTAGTGTTTCATTCATCATATTTGTAGATAAAGGGGAAACCCGAAACGTCCATTTTACCTTTTATTTCGTCTATTAAATTAAGCTTACATTCAATTTCACATTGTTATTTATTTCTTCGAGCTTCGAGCAGCAACATTTACATTATTAATTTTAGTTGTGTTTGTCATTCTGCTTTGTCTAGCACTGTATCAGAACGTGGTCTAGTAGTATGACACTCGCTTTTTGGATCGACAGGTCCTGGTTCGAGTCCTGTTCTGAGCGGCGCATGATTGTGTCCTTGGAAAAGGCTCTTTCAACGTCTGTAAACGAATTTCCATTTTTTTTTTTTTGGATGAATAAAGTATATATTATTATAATTTACTAACATTCTCTCATCCTACTCAAGTGTAAAATGAGTACCTGTCCGTTAACAGCGCTGTCTCCGTCGAAAATATAATATAACGCACTATCGTCTAACAGGCGTCATGTCATGTCTTGTCCTACGAGTTAAGTGTTGCTGTCGGCTCCCGACCCATTGCTATCAAGCGCTTTGAACACGTTTAATGGATATTGCGCTATATGAAAGCTCTTTTTTTAAAAAAAGATACTATTATTTGAAGAGACAAATCTGTCTCGTTTATCAGAGTTACTTTTTCTTGACTGGCTGCGTATCGATAACCTATAGGGAATGAGATTAGCGGAAGAGTAGCGTCCCTTGATTGGACGTCACCTTACAGAGAGAACGCCAATTTGGTTTTGAAGTGTCTCAAGCCGCTTTCACCGGAAGCGGGGACGAGAGACGCATGCGCAAAACCAACATGACGTTCTTTCTCTTATAACTTTTCCGCCGGTGACGTCACAGACTATGGGTGACGTCCAATCAAGGGACGCTACTCTTCCGCTAATCTCATTCCCTATAACTTTTCCGCCGTGACGTCCAATCAAGGGACGCTACTCTTCCGCTAATCTCATTCCCTATCGATATCGGATACCAGTCATTTATCTTACATATTATGTCAACCAGACTAGACCACATACCGTAATGATAAGGCCAAACGGCCGGCGGTGGTGCCGTAATATTACAAAATCGCCTTTCTTATTATTTTCGGTAGAATTTTGTCAAAGGCATATAAAAAAACATGGGCATTTATGTAGCGCCAAATCCACTAAATGTGCTCCAAGCGATTTTAATAATAATAATAATAATAATAATAATAATAATAATAATAATAATAATAATAATAATAATAATAATAATAATAATAATAATAATAATATATAATAATATATAATACTAATATCTTATTGTCCATAAATATGGCAATTTGTCATTTAGTTGCACTTGTTATAACGTTATATGATAACTATAACATTGATCAGATATTTCACTCCTACTTATTCTCTCTCTCTCTCTCTCTCTCTCTCTCTCCCTCTCTCTCTCTCCCTCTCTCTCTCCCTCTCTCTCTCCC